>NW_007728102.1:177567-191656 GCF_000696425.1 Galeopterus variegatus | reverse complement strand
CTGGACCGGGGTCTCTTCCCGCTCGGTTTTGTCGGCCTCTGGCTCAGGGAGGCCCGACACGTATCTGACACTAACATGGTGCAATACTGCCCCATGAATGTGTAAACTAAACTTTTCCAATTACCTGTATCAGTACTATCTCATGTGAATTTCTTTTTATGCATCACAGATGCCTTTGGTATTTATTCTTGGGCACTTCCTGACATTATAGAAATAATAAATGAGATAAATCTTGAAAAGCATCCATTGTATAACAGATAGGATTGCTTATTTTTGCTTCCAGAACTTTAGATATTATATCATCATAATGATTATACAATTCCTAGAAGATGATAGTCTTTTAAAAAATGTTTATCTGGTCTTATTATTACAAATATATTATAGTAATTCTATATTTACAATGCTATCTTGCCATTGTTTGAGGCTAAAGAAACATAATTCTTCTCACTGGATTTGAGATTTCCTAGTTAAAAGCCATATTGAACACAGTCATGTGCCGCATAATGACATTTTGGTCATTGATAGACTGTGGCAATACCATATAGCCTAGGTGCATAGTAGGCTATACTATCTATGTCTGTGTAAGTGCACTCTAGGATGTATGTACAATGATGAAATCAACTAAACATGCATTTCTCAGAATGTATCCCAATCATTCAGCAACTCATGACTATTACTTCCTAGTTACCATTAGTAATACTAACTAGTCATGTGGATTAAATAGCAGATCCAAATTATGGACTGTTCAGGTATATTGGCCACCTTTGCCTCATTTGATGTGTTATCTAAAACATAAGTATCTTGTACATAACATATTCTTTATAATATGTGATTATACTGAGTTAAAAATCCTAGCTTCTGTCCTTAGAGAACATATAAATTGGCATGTGTGCCATTTGAAAGTACCCAGAAAAATTAGTTTCTGTTGTTCTAGTAAATCATCCTCAACAATTGTTTTTCATGTGTCATCGTGGTTTCACACTAGTTAACCTGTATCAGAACCCTCATGTCTCACATCCAAACTGTCCTGTTGACTCTATGTCTTAAATATCTAACAAATTGTTCCACTTATTTCCATTTCCACCTCCATTACTATAGTTTAGGCCATACTGTAGCAGATAACCTTTAAAGTAATATTTGCAAACAAGCATCAAGACTTACATACTTCTGGTGTTTTTTCTTGGATTGTATTAAAAGTCCTGAGAATAAGAAAACATACTTAGGAATGTAGCAGAAATTGGTGAGGATCAATTACAACAAAGAAAACATATAAAGGAAGACATTTTCTGATCCTTCCTCAGTAGGTCCATTATCTTCTCTCACTTATCTGTTTTTTTTTCTTCATAATGCATATCCCAGTTTGTGAATACTTGTTTCAGTGAATTTTAGATGCCATCATTGAAAGATGCACCATTATTTTATGGATCACTTAAAACAAACTAAAAATGCTGCCAATCATGTTATGGTACACCATTGGTTATAAGATACATTCAGATTTCAGAGATGATTAAATGTGAAAAAGAGTATTTTTCAGAATCAAAGCATTATGGGATTTATTTACATATAATAATTTTACATATTTATTGTCTATCTTCTCCACTAGAATATCAGATTCAGGGGGACAGAAAACATATCTATTATTTTTATCATTATATACTCAGAGAAACTAGTGTAATACTTGGCATAAAATCAGGGCTAAGAATGAAGTTTTTAAATCAATGAGCGATGCAGGTAATCTCTAAAAATATTTCCTGTGGCTCAATGCCACTGAATGTTGTGTGGGTTTATTTTATATGTCACAGGGTGGGGATGGTAGACATTTATTTAAAATACACATATGACTTGCAGAAAGAGATCTAAGAACCATCAAAAATCATAGCACTGGAAGGCTAGTTGGGTTATGGTCTAAATCCTGACACTTCAGAAGGATTCACATGGGGCTGCACACAAGAATATTCCACTCAACTCTGTGGCTGAACATGTTTCCCAGGAAAAGTGCCACCTGACTCTTGGCATGTAGTTATTGTAGAGGAGGAAAAAGTAACTGTTAAAGGCTAAATACCCATGAAGGAAATTTTGGTATGGATTTCTAAAAGGCTAACAGCATCAAGGTAGGAATGCACTCATTTGGGTTAAAAATGCAGACCCACCCTACTCCCAGGTTCTGGTAGCCACCATTCTACTCTCTACTTTTATGAGTTTGACTTTTTTAGATTCCACATATAAGTAGATCATGGGGTATTTGCCTTTCTGTGCCTGGGTGGATGGAAAGGTGAAATGCTGATCAAAGGGTACAAAGTCTCAATTAGACAGGAAGAATAGGTTCTATTGCACAGGAAGGTGACTGTAGTTAATAATAATGTATTCTATATTTCAAAATTACTAAGAGAATGAATTTTAAATATTCTCAACACAAAGAAATGATAAGTATGGGAGATGATGGATATGTTAATTCACCTGATTTGTCCCTTCCACAATGTATACATGTATTGAAACATTGCTTTATACCTCATAAATGTATACAGTTGTTATCTGCCAATTAAAAATAAAAATAAAAATTTTAAAAATGCAGAATTGCTATTCATATATAAAAGCCAGTCGATTCTGACTTTGTCATGTGCAATAGTTCTTCAGCCACAAAAATTTTAAATATTTTTCAAACTTTATTGAATAATTGCAAAACACAGATCCCTGGGCCCCACCCCCAAGTATTTTCTAAGGTTTGTTTTCTTATTCAAATATAACTTATGGAAATTCTTTAAAGAAAGCCAGTATAGAACTGTTTTGTTATTTTTTAATAATGCAGAAGATTATATTTTGAGCTTACAGCAAAATTTATTCAACAATGTCCCTTCTAAAAGACATTCATTTGCTGCTTTCATTTTTTGCTACTATGAACAATGCTGCAATATATACATACTTTGTATATATTTTTCACCTATTGGTGTTTTTATTTTTGTGTTTTTATTTCCTAAAACTGAGATTTCTGCATTGAAGATTATACTAACAGTGCTTTCCAGAACAGCTTAATCAATTTATATTTTCAATAGAAACCTATGAGAATAGCTTTTCCTTCTTATCTAAACTATAGATATGTATTATCACTGTTTTACTATAGTATATGATATAATATGTCTACTTTTATAACTTTTAAAACTCCTCAGTTTCTGATTTTGGCTAAGAAGCTGATTACTTCCCCTGGCCTTAGATTTTATATGTAAACTCCTGTATGTTCTTACATAACTTTTTTTGTTCACATTTAAGTATCTAGTCCATGTGAAGCTTATTAATGTTTTTGCTTGTTTTAAGTGATGGGTTTAAATTTATTTATTTATTTTTAGACTAATAGCTAGTTATGCCAGTCAAATCAATCAGATAATTCATCCTTTCTCAAACAAAATATCACATCGGCCTTGCCATATTTTATTTTTTATGGTAAAACGCTTTAATAACAGACTAACTGTGATTTTATAGGCAATTAATTAGCCGATTAAAGAATCACGTAACTTTCTTTACTTAAAACCTATATTCCACTCAAGAAAGTTGAACCCTAAATGCATCTTATACTGACCCACATAACTAAGTACAAATGGAGTCAATGGTGTACCCTGTTAGCATGCTGCATAGTATGTCAATAAAACAAGCCCTCCTCCGCCCTGAACTCTGTCCCCCTGGCAAACAGAGATAAATGATTGTGCATTGCATGATGATACCATTAGGTGAGAACTTTGGTTCATGCAGTTGGCTGCCATAGAGATTGCACTGAAACCCCACAGCCCCAGCCCCCGAAGTCAGTTAGCAGTGGTTGCTTGTGGTGTCAGCCGTGCTCCTTCCACAACATCATGTGAATACTGTGGTCAGGCATGCTGGTGGCAAAGACCAAGCCTGTGTCCAGTCCATTCAGTCAGGATACTTTGCCTGTCATGAAGCTTGAGCCTTTCCATGATTTCCTGTACTCCAGCAGAGGACAGCGCCTAATCAGGCTCTTTGTCCATAAGTCCGTGATGTACAGGTAGCAGTTGTCAAACAGCAGGGCAAAGATATCTCCAAAGCCAAGCAAGTCCAAGTTTGCTATCTCAGGAGTCTTGAACCCTGAGAATATCATAACTATCAAAGTCCCACTGGTAGAGACCTAGTGCTGAACTACATGTAGACCCATCAAAATGAAGTTGGCAGCAGGCGGATACTTCTATCCACAGAGACATATAATATCTTTAAGCACTTACAGTTGATTTCTCTCCTGGTTGGTCAAATCTTGATCTCATATTTGTCTGTGCTTAAGAGGATGTAGTCTTCAGGGCTGAGCAAGAGAGACTTGACTTTGTACTTCTGCAAAACCACCTTGGTGATCCATTCCATGTGTCCAGTGAGTGTGTTCAGGCATGTCCTAGCAGATAAAGCCCATACTTTCACAGTGAAGTCTGCAGAGTCACTCACTAAAATACCCAGTTCATCATCATAGTCCATGCTAAACACTGCCCCTGTGTGTCCCCGGAAGTGCTGGGTCCTGGCTCCGGAACTCCATTCCCAGCTGGCCACAGTGTTGTCAAAGGAGCCTGTCACACATTTCTGCTCATTGAACTTCATCAAACTGCATAAGGGTGGGTCTGGATGCCATAAACGCACTGCCCTGTGCTCACTTCCCACAGCTTTGCAGACAAGTCATCTGACCCTGTATAGAGAAGCCCATCTTTGTAGTAAAGTGCATACACTCTGGCACTGTGTCCGATTAGTAATGAGGTTTCAAAGGCTTCATGGTCCTCCAGTTGCTTCATTCTCTAAATAGCCTTCAAATAAACCTTCTTCCCGTGCAAAGTATCCTGAACAGAATCATCTGTCTGCTAGCCCAAATTTTTACAGAGTCTGCCACACCTCTGTACAGGCACTTATCACCTTATTCCACTGTTTAGACACGAGTCAGAGCATGAGTGAAGTCTGAAGATCTAGTTATTTTAATAAATAAAAACTGAGCTCCAGGGGAAAGAGTTTGAGAAAGTCCCACCTGAAGAGAGTCTCCAGGTTATTGGGGAAATGCCTGAGCTGGACTGTCCCACTCAGACTAATCAGGTGATCCAGAGTTTCATTTGTCTGCAAGTCCACCAGGCAAAGAAATGTAACAGAAATGTTATCAAGCCATGTCTCAAAGTCCTTTCTCTCCAAAGGTTATGGAAGAATTGATCTGAGTGAGCACCCCAGGGCCTGGGGCCTCATATTAGGCTCATACTGACTAGGTGCGCTTGGGCCACCACTCAGCTCAGCAGCCAGGGTGCCTGGCCTTGCAGCATCCTTTCAGAGTCCACAGCCTCACAGGGGAGTGGCTTCTGGTGCTGCCTGTGTCATTTCTGGCCGTTCCACTCTCCCCACCCTTGCCATATTTTAAATTATCATATATACTGGAATCTATAACGGTTTTCTCTGTTGTGTTCTACTTGCATATGCCTATACTGGTACTCTATTGATTTGATTAAAGTGGATTTATAGTATGCTCTGTTGAAGTTTCAACCAGTGTTTTAAAATAATCTTTTGGCTACAATTTGTCATTTAATCATCAATATAAATTTTAAAATCATTTCTTCCAATTATGAAAGGAAAAATTGTTGGGATGCTAATTGGAATTGCATTGAGTTTAGAGATTATTTTGGGGCTAACTGACAGTTTTATACTATCTGCTCAGACCTTGCTTTGAACTCTTCTGTAAATGCTTATCATTTTCTTCATATAGGTTCTTTTATTTTATTTTTTATTTCAATTTTTATAGGTTTTTTTTTTTTTGCTATTGTGAAGGGAGCATTTTTCCCCCATTGTCTTTTCTAAGTTCGTATTGTTAGATTAAAAAACAGCATGTAATGTTTGCAAATTTATATATTATTTAGGCAACTCATCAAATTATACTAATTATTTAGTTGTCTTACCTTATTTCAGTTGCTACAATATCCAAGACAATGATAAAAAAATAATGATAAGAACTTGATTCCTTAGTTACTGATTTTAATTATATTGGTTTTAGGGTTGACTATTTGAGATAATATTTGTTTGGGACTTTTGATAGTATTTATTTAAGTAGTTTTACTCCATTGCTATTTTATTTAGATTTTTTTATCAGAGATGGCTGCTGAACTTTATCAAATAACTTTTAAAAATTTGTTGATATAATAATATGGCTTTTCTCTTGTGTTAACTTCATGGCATATGCAGATAGATTTCCTAATATGGAACTCCTTACATTTATATTAATTGGCTATACTGTATTGTAATTTTGATAGACTATTGGATTGTATTTTCTAATATGTTATTTAGCATATTTGCATCTATATTCATATTGAAGTTGGCTTATAGAGCTTATTTTAATACAATTTTTAATCTAGCCTTGGTAACTAATGTAGGCTCTCTTCCTAAAACGACTTGGAAAATTTTTAGTTTTTTCCCTCTGGGTATGAAATAGTTTAGATAGCATTGAAATTATGTGTTCATTACAGATTTGAAAAAATCCAACTTTTACTCATCTGCTGCTATCTTTCACAATGATTGCCTTATATCACATTTGCAATCTCCTATCACAATTAGTATATTCATGTTTTTCAATTCTTTTTGGGTCATTATTAGAAATTGTGTTATATTAAAAGATCATCAGATTTTCTCTACGTTTTCAAATTTGTTGTCTTGGAACTGTGTGTTGAATTCTTTTTAGAAGAGAATTCTTCTGGATCTGTGATTATGTTTTATTTATCATTCTGATATTTAATTTGCTCTCTCTTTTTCTTAATGAGTCTTAGGAAGTAGTTAATTATTTTATTTATCTTTTTAAAAGGGTTTACACTCTTGTATTAAATATATATATTTAATATATTTAATATATTTAATATATTTGCTTTAATATATTTGCATTTAATATATTTGCTTTTCAATTTACTAATTTCAGTTTTATCTGTATTAATTCCTATTCCTGACTTTTTAGGCTAGTCTTGAAGTTCTTTTTAAAATATTTTAAATGAGAAATATGGTCATGTATTTTTATATATCCTTTTTACATCAAAGGTATTTAAGCTTCAATATTTTCTTTAAATTCAGAGGTTTCTGTATCTCATATAATTTGATAGGAACTGTTTCCTTTTTAGTTTACTCCAGATAGGTTTTAATTTCAATTTTGATTGTCTCTATGATCCAAGTATAATCTAAGATTGTATTTTATAGTTTCCATGTAGTTAAGATTTTTTTGTTTTTGTTTTTGGTCATCTTTTTATAATTTGTTTCCAGTTTTTTGGATTATGACAGAAATGTAGCTTGCATGTACAATCTTTTGAAAATGTTAAGTTTTGTGTTTTTTGATGAATATATGATTTTTATGAATGTTCAATGAACATGCAAAAAGAGTCTATTTGAGGAAGACAAGGTTCTATATATGGCACACATAGTGAAATGTGCTATATTATTATGATATTAATGTACATTTAGCCTATTTTGTATGTCTACCTCTGAAAGAAATATGAGGATACTTCAAGAAGTTTATGGAAAATAGAGCTAAAAAAATAATATAAATCTTTCCATGAACTTTTTGTGGCACCTTTGTATGTTGATGTCTCTTACTATAATCATATTTTCACCAATTTCTTCTTGAATTTATAGCAAGCTTTTATTTAGTAACTTTATCTTGTCTGGTGCAAAAAATTATATGACTGATATATCTTTTTTGTAAATTCAACCTTTTATATTAAATAAGCATGGTGTTTACTCTGTTTGATGCTTTTAAATGTTTTTTTCCAAAATACTTTAACATTTATTTGTACATTTATTTAACATTTATTTAACATTATTGGTGGGGTACAGAGTTGACTATTAGTATTTCTGTACAATATGTGATGATCAAATCGGGACAGTTGGCATAATCATCATTACAAAGCATAGAATGTAGTTTACATTTAAAAAGACTAAGATCATAGAAAATATGTTCTCTGACCACAATAACAGAAAGAAATTTAGAAAATTCACAAATGTGTGGAAATTAAAAAACACTCTCCTAATTAAACAATGGGTAAAAAGAAATATCACAGGAAAATTAGCGAGTACTTTGAGGTTAAAAATCAAAGCACAACATTTCAAAATTTTTAGAGGAAAATTATACTTAGAAAATTACTTAGAAGAAAATTTATACTTATAAACATCTGTATTAAAAATAAGAAAAATCTCAAATCAGTAATGTAAATGTCTACCTTAAGAAAATAGAAAAAAATGAGAAAACTAAACCAAAAGCAAATATAAGTAGGAAATAACAAAGCTTACAACAGAAATATATGAAATAGGGAATTAAAAAACAATAGAGAAAATCAACAAAACCAAAAGTTGATTCTTTAAAAAGATCAACAAAATTTGCAAACCTTTATCTAGACTGACCAAGAAAAAAAGAGAGAAGACTGAAATTACTAAAATTGGAAATAAAGCAGGAACATTATTATATTGTCATTATAGGTTATTTTTTATGGTGGTAAGATTTAGTTTCTTTCTCTTACTCATTTGTATTTTTGTTTGACCAGGAGGTTTTGTTCTTTCTTGTGTATTCATGGTAGTGGTTATTATTTTTTGGATTCCAGATGCAGGAATTCCTTGAGGTTTTCTTGTAGGGCTGGTTGTTTGGTAGCAAACTCCCACAGCTTTTGTTTGTCTGGAAAATACGCTGGTTTTCCATCATTTCTGAAGGATACCTTAACTGGGTATAGTATTCTTGGCTGGCAGATTTTTTCTTTTAGTATTTTGAATATATCATCCCATTTTCTTCTGGCCTGTAGAGTTTCTGTTGAGAAGTCTGCTATTAGTCTGATAGGGCTCCCTTGTATGTGACTTGATGCTTCTTCTTGCTTCTTTTAAGATTCTTTCTTCGTCTTTGAGCTTTGCCAGTTTGACTGCAATGTGTCTTGGAGAGGATCTTTTTGGATTGAATCTTTTTGGGTATCTTTGAGCCTCCTGGATCTGAAGGTCTATGTCTTTCCCTATACCTGGGAAGTTTCATGTTATTATTATGTTGAATAGGTTTTCCATGCCTTTTCCTTTCTCTTTCCCTTCTGGGACACTCAAGATTCAAATATTTTTGTGCTCTAGGTTGTCTGCAACTCTCTTAGATTTTCTTCATTTTTTAAAATTCCTTCTTCCTTTTTTTGTCTTCTTGGGTTATTTCAAAAAGATTATATTCAAGATCAGAAATTCTTCCTTCTGATTGTTCTAGCCTGCTGTGTATGCTTTCAGTTCCGTTTTTTATTTTGTTAAGTGACTCTTTGAGTTCTACGTGCTCTGCTACAGTCTTTTTCAAGGCATTAATCTCCTTGTAAATTTCCTCCTTCATGTCCTGGACTTTTTTCTTGTTTCATTATGTTGTCTAACTGACTCTTCTTGTATCTCAGTGAGTTTCCTTAAGACTGTTGCTCAGAATTCCTTTACAGTCATTTCATGGGGCAGGGGTGGTTCTTGCTCTATAGGGTCTGGTATTTGAGAATTACTCTTTTGGTGGTGTCATATTTTCTTAGGTTTTCATATTTCTAGTATCTCTATATTGATGTCTGGTCATATGGTAGAGCATTTTCTTCTTCCACTACGTTGGAGTGGGCTTTGAGGAGAGAGATGTCTTCTTTTTCTGGTCTCCACTGGTGACTCTCCTTGTGTCAATGCAGTCGACTCTCTGGTAGGTCACCTGCATGGCAGCTGTGTCTACTTGCTGTCATATCAAGCTGCTTTTGTGGCAGCTGTGGCTATGGTGGTGGCTGTGGTGGGCCACCTGTGTGGAAGTGGTGTTGTCAGTGTGTTCTCTTCCATGCTTCTGGGTGGGGGTGCTGCCCTCAGCTCTTGCTTAGGACCCTGGGCATTGCTGTCTTGCCTGCTTCCAGGCAGAGGGGGATGCCCTTGGCTATTGCATAGGACCCCGGGTGTTGCTCTCTTGCCTGCTTCTGGGTGGAAGAGGCTGCTCACATCTCTTGCCTAGGACCGCAGACATTGCTCTCTTGCCTGCTTCTGGCAGAAGGGGCTGGCTGCCCTCCAATCTTAGTCTTTTAATGCAGGAAGTCACTCCATTCACACTTAATAAAGTGACTGATATACTTCATTTTATTGTAATCATCTTTATTTTTAAAATTTATTTATATTATTTCCTTTATTTCACTTTCCTCATTTTTCCTGGTTTGAGAAAGTTGACATAAATTTTGGGAGTTCAATGTCTAGGCTGTGTTTAAAGCCATGAGACAGGATGAGACCACCAAGGCAGTGAGGGTAGACTGATAAGAGATTTGAGTTCTAAGCCCTTAGGTTCTTCAATATATAAAGGTCATAAAGATTAGAAGGAACCAGCCAAAAAGACCTGTAAGGAATAACTAGTGATGTTAGAGGATTTTCAAAAAAGAGACTGTTGCCCAGGAGACCAAGTAAAGTGTTTCAAGAAGGAGAGAGTGATTAATTATGTCAAATTCTGCTTATGGGTCAAGAAAAATTAGACTGAAAATCAGATTTAACAGTGTGGTGACCATGATGACTTTGACAAATTTTTTTGGAGTGGGGGCGGGGGGGGGCAAAATCTTAATTAAAGTTGTTGAAGAGAATGTTAGAGGGACGTCTGGTTATGAAAGTGTGAAGAGGATGGATGCAAAATACAAGTATAAAACTGGACAAAACAGTCAAAAGCAAACATTTGAGGGCAATGGAAATTAAGCAAGGGTGCAACAAAATTGATAAACCTTTATTCTTCAAAAACTGCAAGAGCATTTAGTAAGAACAGCAAGAGTATTATAGTCTCCTTGCATTGGGAAGATCTCATACTCCTCAGTTCCCCACCAATTTGCTTAGTCAGCAAGAATGATGGTATTTTGCCATTTAGGAGCTCCTCATGAAAACCAGAAAATTTGCTGCTAGAAAGAATTAATTATGTGGAGTGAAAACCCATTGGTGTCTCTGACTAAAAATAGTGTACTAGGTTAGGAAAAAGGAAAGAAACCCCCCAATTTTACCAGCTGAGGTTACTGTCCCAGAAGTGAGCAACAGGCTAACCAGAAATGTAATGGTAAGATGCTAGAGATAAGAGAGTGATAGAGAGGTAGATATAAGCTCTTCATGCTTTCCTGGTTAAAAGGAAAATTATACATGTGTGCAAAAGTCTCAAGAGAGCCCCAGCAAAAAAAATGAAAGCCAAAAGAGACTTGGTAACTGACCACACATTTGAATACACTACTGAGCCCACATACCCATAGATTGGCATTGGGTGGATACCTTTCAGGTTCAAGATGTTTGAATAAAACCTCTGCCCAAATCACTGGTGACCTCTAAGCAATGCAAAAGGGTGACCCTAGGAAGCTAGACTAAATATATATATAAAATCAGAGACATCAGTGGCTACAGTGGAGGAGACAGAGTTCACAGTTTAAGTCCAAGCAAGTTACTAAAACAAAACAAACAGCCTGGGGGGGGGGGATATATATGTTGCTATATTGCTTAAATATTCACTTTTGGCTAAAATCTTACTAGATATGCCAGAAAACACCAAAATATTAAATATGTGTATACAACACACACACACTCACAGACAATTTAAAATGGCATACTAAAAACTATTTAACATGGGCGCCAGCAAACTATGGCCTGTGGATCAGATCTGGCCCACTGTTTGTTTCATAAGTAGAGCTTTATTAAACACAGCCATAACCATACATTTATGTATTATCTATGGCTGCTTTTACATTACAATGGCAGAGTTGTATAGTTTCTACAGAGACGAGATGGCTCTCAAAGCCTAAAATATTTACTATTTGACTCTTCACAGAAAAGTTTGCCTAAGAAGGCAGTGAAAAAGGAATAGAAGGACAAAAAGATATGACACAACCATATCAATAATTACATTAAATAAAAATGGACTAAACACAAAGATTGGCTAGGTATAAAAAAAGCAATATTCAATCATATACTGCTTTCAAGAGACATACTTTAGCTTCAAAGAAACAGAGCTTAAAAAGATAGACCATGGAAATAGTAACCATAATGAGTTAGAGGAGCTATAATAATAATATCAGATTTTAAGACAAGTTACATTACTAGAGACAAAGAAGGATATTTCATAATGATAAAGGGATTACTACATCAGGAAGATGTAATGTAAAAAGAAAGAATAGGAGGAGAATTAGTAGCAAATATAAATAACTCTTTTGAGGAGTTTTGATGTGAGGATGACATGAAGTGGAATGTGAAGTAAAGAGAGGTTTTTTTTAACCTAAGTAATATAGCAGTTTGTTATGCTGATGGAAGTGATCCAGAGGAGTAGGAAATAGTTGATGATGCAGGAGAGAGGTAGAATTTCTGGACTGAAGGCTTCGAGTAGTAAAGGGAGAGTGTATGGGCACAGATGTAGGATATGGATGTAGGTGGCGTAATATGTGTTGATGTATTCTTTAGGAATATTCAATTCTGCTACAGAGGAGAACAAACAAGATCAATAAAACTCACAAAATTTGTTTTTTGGAAAATAATTCTTCATAAGTCTCTCTTGTTTCTGTATATCTTGAGAGCACAGGCATCTTTTCTAGAATGGTGGTACAATGTACAATCTTGAAAGAGAGATAGCACTCTCTCTCCAGAGCCTAGTGCAGATTTGTTTGCTCTCCATTATAATAAAGATAATGTCGTCATCCAGGGTAAAGGATAGGCCTGCTTGCAATTCATTATAAAAAGTTCTAGTTCTCTTAAGTTTGGATTTCTTCTCCTGTACTGAATCCCTCTAAGTGTGCAGGCTTCATCTGACTCTTGTTGCATTGTTCTGTGGGATTCAGGGTTTGGGCAACTGCTGCAAGAAAATAATATTCTGACTACTGCTATTGCTGTGGAAATAAATTCTCCTTTATGTCTGACCAGAAGTGTCATATGTTCTTCTACAAGAAACTATGGCAAACTAACTTGTTAGCTTGCAAGCAACATGAAATCTCATACTCTTCACAGTTTTTGACAGTGTTCATCAGATTATAAGGAAGAAATTAACTTACAGGATGTTAATGAAGTCCATAAGTTATGGTGAGCGTAAGTAATGGGTAAGCACATAGCTTGTGAGACACAGGGAGAATTCATAAGATATGTTAAACATAGGTAATAGGTAAGTATGACGTGTTTCATATAAATAGACCTATTAAAGATAGAATAAATGGAATATATCATGGATCAAACAAGGTAGAAAGGAATGGAAAGATAACATAAAATGCCTTTATGCCCCCATCTGAATTAACAAATGTGCCATCCCTAAACTGGCCATTCATTGGTAACACCCAGTATAATTCTTTTCTGGCCCCACCTGTGCTCTGCCCAAGAAGCAAAGGTAAAGCCACAGTTGTTCAGCAGGTTAATCAGTGAGCTACAGCTATTGGCCAAGCACATTACTTCTTTCTATAAAGCAAGCCACAGATGCCTTCTGTTTGTGCCTCCTCCATCCCCTTTCTCAAAACTCATCTCTGGTCCTTACTACCACACAATCAGTGGGAAAAGTTGATGCAACAGAGAGATAGAACATATGAAAATTGTGTAATGCAAGATTCAGGCAGTGTGGTCTGTCCAGCCACTTGCATCTTATTCTGTGTCTTGACATGCCAGATTTCTTTCCCTGTTGCTTCTTGTGTGTTTTAAATTGATTTAATAGATCATGTGATAAAAAAATCTTAATTTTTCTCTATGAGCTTTTCTGTTCTGTGATCTCCTGGAGAGTTTGGTAGTATGCTTGGTAGACACCATTGCATTATGGTAACTTCGCACGACAATAGTGGCAGCCTGTGAAAATGATCCTCTGATTGCTTCAATTTTCGTAATTTATTAGGAAGTAGGTGATCAGCTGAGAATGAAGAAAGTGAGGGGACTGGGAGCTTGAGAAAACTGAAAGTGCAAAACAGTAATCTGGGACAGATGTAAACTAAACTGATTAGGAAAATGTAGTCAAATTATTGGGAAGCAGTAGGGACCTGCTTGAGGTAAGTGGTCATAGAGCTCAGTAGGTTAGAGCATGGCGATCTAACACTGAGATTAAGGGTTCAAATCCCCAGACCAGGCAGCCAAAAAAAAAAAAAAAAAAAAAAAAAAAAAAAAAAAAAAA
>NW_007728102.1:136459-176567 GCF_000696425.1 Galeopterus variegatus | reverse complement strand
GGGACCTGCTTGAGGTAAGTGGTCATAGAGCTCAGTAGGTTAGAGCATGGCGATCTAACACTGAGATTAAGGGTTCAAATCCCCAGACCAGGCAGCCAAAAAAAAAAAAAAAAAAAGAAAAAGAAAAGATAAAAGATACTAGTTGTCATGAATTTAAGTGAAACCTGTCACCATGATCTTTTCTTTATCTATAGCCACATTCAATTGTATGGGTATAAGCAGGAAGTTAATGGAGTTGCATTTATCCAGAATTGGGGCTTTTCTTTGAGTGTGTGACAAGGAAAGAGGGGTCAATGGATTTGAGTATGTAAGCTCCATTTTGCGGGAACTGTTCTCCAATGCTTAGAACAGTGACTGACAGTACATGTTTAATAAATACTTGCTGAATGAATAAAAACTTGTTAGATTTTTCTTTTCCTCAAAGTTCAGTAATTTTACAGATATGTCTTTTCTCACCAATTCTGACTAGAATTTGGTGATCCTTTTCAGTCTGTGAGCTTAGCTATTTCTTCAGCTTAGGGAAATTTTCCTCTACTATTTGCATAATTGTTGTCTCTCTTCCACCTGTTACTTATATCCTTCTGGAACTCTTATTATTTGCATATTAAATTTCCTGGATCTAGGGGCTGGCCCGGTGGCGCACTGCTACAGTGCACCGCTTGGGAGTGCGGTGGCGCTCCCGCCGAGGGTTCGGATCCCACATACAGACTGGTTCCCGCTCACTGGCTGAGCGAGGTGTGGGCGCAGCACCAAGGGTTGCGATCCCGTTGCCGGTCCCGGTCCGGTGCGGGCGCGACACTGAGGGTTGCGATCCGTTGCTGGACATGAAAAAAGACAAAAAGGAAAAAAAAAATTTCTTGGATCTATCTTCTAAGCTCTTACCTTTTCAAACCCCCATGATTTCTTTCACTTCATATTTCTGCTTTGAGTTTTAGGTATTTGTTGTTTTGATTTTCTAGTTTCCTAATTTGGGTGTCAATAGACATTATTCTTTACTTAAATGTATCTACTCTGTATAGTTGGCAAATTACCCTATGGCTTTCTTTTGTTGGGTGTGTGCTCTACTTGTTCTGAATGATATTCCTCACCCTGATTGCTTGGCCCTTTTGGTTTGGTTGTTTTCCTTTGTCATCCATTGTGAGCTCATTAGGGCCAAGGCACATTTATTGGAGTTCTCTACATGATAAGAGTCCCACGAGTGTTGAAAGGTTACACGGTGTCTATCCCTTAGGGCTAATGGTTTTAAAGCAGGTAGGCTGTCAGTCTTGCACATCCTGGTTTCCTTGCACATTCCTGGCCTCAGAGTCAGGGAAGACTCACCTACTATTCCAGCTTCTTCCTGGCCTCATACAAACCAGGAGGATCAGCCACACTCCCACTAGGGGTTTACTTTCCTCTCTCTCACCCTGCCCCAACAAGAAGGCCCACGCATCTCTGTAGGCCAAGCTCTGTCTAGGGTCTACTGTTGTCTCATCTGACTGTAATGCCATTCTCCAGCAGAAATCTTTTAAAACTATTATACGATCACAACCTTGTTAATGACACAAACAAACAAACAAACAAACAAACAAACACCCCTATAGTTTTAAAACCTTCTTGGAGGAATCCTACTCTGTTTTGACTACTGTCTTTATGTCTATTGACCATTTAGGTGCTCCATTTTTAATGTACACTTCTACCTCATTTGAAACACAGCCAATTTGTGAAAAAATGGATTAATATAAGTAACAAATTAGGGAGTAACTCTTTGCTTCATCAAACTTCCCAAAGCAGTATTGCATCAATTAAGCTTCTGTTTTTTCTCTAAAAGCAATTTAATTTGAGAAAATTTAATTCATGTATACATTTTCAGGAACATATCTTCTGCCGAAAGTCAGGCATTTCAGTATAATTTTGCATCTGTTAGTGCACTTACTAATTATTCCCAAGCCACGGAATATGTTGTGTATCTAGACCATAACCTAATAACAGTAGAAGCTGTCTCCTCAACCATTTTTATCCTCTACACAGTGCCTGAAACTGTGTTTGTACATTGAAGATTGTTAATAAATGTTTAATTAACTGGACTGTGGTTAAGTCCAAATTGTAGTAATTATCTGGATAATAGTTATGTTACAAATGCAAAACATATTATAAAGTGAATCATAGTATTACAGTACAATGGTCACAGAGTTTCTCCCTTCTTTCAGAATTTCTGGTCTCATGAAGAGTTTGGTGTTGGAGGTAAAGAAAAAGTATGAACAGAGAATTGGCAACATCTGGTAATGTCAGCCAATGCATACTTTTCTCCCGTATTACCTATTTATTCTACTTTTCCTGTATCTTTCTTCTTCAATGTATTTTTAAAATCTACCTCATATATTTTCCTGGCATCTTTGTAATCTTTTCCAAAAATCTAAATAGTTGCATGATTTTTCATTATCAAATGAAAAGCAGACCAATTTTATAAAATCTGTTCTCCTAATTGCCAGCTTATTGCATTCATTAAATACCTACAAGGGAAGTACGCATTCACTTGGTCTCTCTATTATGTAAGAGTTTAAAAACGTGTCAATTTGTCTTAAGCTCTTTAGTTAAGGTGACTGCTACTTCAACTTTGAATAGAAAGTGATAAAATTTAACAATTTGGAGAAAAACATGTTTAATTCTTACAGGTATTAAATGGGAAATTCTTAGTCCAGAAGTAAATTTTTATGCAGAATCTAAATACTTCAAATGTATTTTGTTTCAGGAGAGTAAAAAAAAAAAAAAAAAAAAAAATCCATATTAAAAGAAGGAAATCCTGTCATATGCTACGACATGGAAAAACCTTGAGGATATTATGCTAAGTGAAATAAGGCAGTCACAGAAGGGCAAATGGTGCTTAATTCCACTTGTATGAGGTACCTAAAGTAGTTAAACTCATAGAAACGAACTCAATTGGTGGCTGCCAGGGGCCGAGGGGAGGGGCGATGGGGAGTTAGTGTTCAATGGATATAGACTTTCAGTTACACAAGATGAAAAAGTTCTAAGGTCTGCTGAACAAGACTGTGCTTATAATTAACAATACTCTACCCTTAAAAATTTGTTAAAAAGATAGATCTTGAAAGGTCTTGTCCTACTCCAGATATGTTACTGATTTTTGTATGGTTGTTTTAAATATCTTTTGTTCCTTCCATTTAGTTTTATTGTTTGTCTTCAAAGCTTGTTCGTTTTTTTGAGTTGGCAAAATATAGTTTCTTTCTCTTTTGCCTATCTGTCCTACCAGTGGGTTTTATTCTTTCTTGTGTATTCATGATGGCAATTATCATTTTTTGGATTCCAGATGCAGGACTCTCTTGAGGATTTCTTGTAGGGCTGGTCATGTGATGGTGAACTCCTGCAGTTTTCATTGTCTAGGAAATACACTATTTTTCCTTCATTTCTGAAGGATAGCCTTGCGGGTATAGTATTCATGGTTGGCAGTTTTTTTCTTTTAGTACTTTGAATACATCATCCCATTCTCTCCTGGCTTATAAAGTTTCTGCTGAGAAGTATGCTATTATTACTTTGCTGGAGACTCCTTAATAGGTGACTTGATGCTTTTCTCTTGCTGTTATTGTAAATGGTTGAATTCGCCACTCAAAAGACATAGACTGGCTGAACGGATTAAAAAACTAGACCCAACTATATGCTGCCTACAAGAAACTCACCTCACCTGTAGACTTATACAGACTAATAGTGAAGTTATGGAAAAAGACATACTATACAAATAAAAACAAAAAATGAGTAAGAGTACTATCAGATAAAATAGACTTTAAACTAAAAACTATAAAGAGACAAGAAAGGTCATTATATAACGATAAAGAGATCTACCCAGGAAGAGAATATAACAATCATAAAAATATACACACCCAACATTGGAGCACCTAAATATATAAAGTAAACACAATTAGACCTAAAGAGAGAGATATGCACCAATATGATAATAGTGAGGGACCCTAACACCCTTCTCTCTACATTGGACAGATCATTTAGGCAACAAATCAATAGAGGAACACAGGATATAAACTACATTTTAGACCAATTTGACGTGGCAGACATCTACGGAACATTTCATACAACAACCACTAAATATACATTCTTCTCATCAGCATAGGGAACATTATCCAAGACAGACCACATTTTAGGTCACAAATCAAGTCTCAACAAATATTAAAAAATTGAAATCATTTCAAGTATCTTTTCAGAACACAACAGATTAAAAGTAGAAATCATTAACACATGAAATTATGGAAACTATGCAAATACATGAAAATTAAACAACATATTCCTGAACTAGCTATGGGTGCAAGAAGAGATTGAATATGAAATCAAAAATTTCTCAAAACTAATGAAAATAAAGATACATCACCCCAAAACCTATGGGATACTGCATAAGCAGTACTAAGAGGGAAGTTTATTGCAATAAGTGCTTCCATCAGAAGAGTAGAGAGACTTCAAATAAACAACCTAATGTTACACCTCAAAGAACTAGAAAAAAAGAACAATCCAATCTCAAATTTAGTGGATGGAAAGAAATAATTAAGATCGGTTCAGAACTAAATGAAATAGAGACACAAAAACAATTCAAAAGAGCAACAAAAAAGTTGTTTTTTTTTTTTTTTTCCTTTTTGTCTTTTTTCGTGACCGGTAATGGGATCGCAACCCTCAGTGTTACGCCCACACCGCGCTCAACCAGTGAGTGGACTGGTCTCAATATAGGATCCGAACCCTCAGCGGGAGCGCCGCCGCACTCCCAAGCGCCGCACTCTACTGAGTGCGCCACCAGGCCCACCCAAAAAAGTTGTTTATTTTTGAGAAGATAAAATAGACAAACCATTAGTTAGGCTAACTAAAAAAAGAAAAGAGGAGACCCAAATAACAAAAACTGGAAATAAAAAAGGAGACATTATAACCAATACCACAGAAATACAAAGAATCATTAGATATGATTATGAACAACTATATGCTAACAAATTGAAAAACCTAGAGGAAATGGATAAGTTTCTGGACACATACAAACTACTAAGACTGAACCAAGAAGAAATTAGAAAACAAGAACACACCTACATTAAGCAACAAGATTGAAGCAGTAATCAACAGTCTCCCAACAAAGTAAAGCCCAGGATGAGATAGCTTCATTGCTGAATTCTACCAAACCTTTAAGGAACAATTGATACCAATCCTTTTCAAACTATTCCAAAAAATTGAAACAGAAGACTTACTTCTAAAATCATTCTCTGAGGCCAGCATCACCCTGATAAGAAAATTAGACAAAGGTACAAAAAACAAACAAAAAAACAAAAAAAAAAAAAGAAAGAAAGAAAACTACAGCCCAATATCCTTGATGAACACAGACACAAAAATCCTCAACAAAATATTAGCAATCAGAATACAGCAAAACATCAAAAAAATTATGTACCAGGATCAAGTGAGATTCATCCCAGGGATGCAAGGATGATTCAGTATAAGCAAATCAATAAATGTGATACACCACATCAACAAAATCAAGGACAAAAACCATAAGATTATCTCAATAGATACAGATAAAGATTTCACAAAATTCAACATCCCTTCATTTTAAAGACTCAGCAAATAAGGTATAGAAGAAAAGGATCTCAACACAGTAAAAGCCATATATCATAAATCCACTACCAATATCATCCTGAATAATAGCATAAACAAGAACAAGATTAAGAACAGGAACAAGACAAGGATGCCCAGTCTCACCAGTTCTATTTGACATACTACTGGAAGTACTAGCCATAGCAATCAGTCAAGAGAAAGAAATAAAGGGCATCCAAATGGGAAAAGACAAAGTCAGATTGTCCCTGTTTGCAGATGACATGATCCTGTATATACAAAAACCTAAAAACTCTACCAATAAATACATAGAGCTGATAAATGAATTCAGTAAAGCTGTAGGATACAAAATCAATGTACAAAAGTCAGTAGCACTTTTATACTACAATAATGAACTAGCAGAAAAAGAAATCAAAAAAGCAAGCCCATTTACACTAACAACCAAAAAAATAAAATACCTAGGGATCAATTTACCCAAGGAGGTGAAAGATCTCTACAAGGATAACTACGAGTTACTGCTGAGAGAAATTAAAGAGGACACAAAAAGATGGAATGACATTCTGTGCTCTTTGATTGGGAGAATTAATGTGAAATTTTCTACGCTACCCAAAGTGATCTACAGATTCAATGCAGTTTACATCAAAAAACCAATACATCTTCCAAAGAAATAGAAAAAGCAATCTTAACATTCCCATGGAACAACAAAAGATCTTGAATAGCCAAAGCAATGCTGAGCAACAAAAATAAAGCCATAGGCATTATAGTACCTGACTTCAAATTATACCACAAAGCTATAGTAACCCAAACAGCACATTACTGGAATAAAAACAGACACACAGACCAATGTAACAGAATAAAGAACCCAGAAAACTATCCACATACTTAGAACCAACTGAAAAAGGCACCAAGTATATACACTGGGGAAAGAATAGCCTCTTCAATATATGGTGCTTGGAAAACTAGATATCCATGTGTAGAAGAATGAAACTAAACCTGTACCTCTCACCAATATACCAACATAAACTCAAAATGTATTAAAGACTTCAATATAAGACCTGAAACTGTAAAACTCCTAGAAGAAAACATAGGAGAAACACGTCAGGAAGTAGGACTGGGCAATGGCTTTACGACTAAGATCCCAAAAGCACAAGCAATGACAACAACAAAATTAAAGCAATGAGATTATATCAAACTAAAAAGCTTCAGCACATCAAAGGAAACAATCAACAGAGTGAAAAGACAATCTATGGAATGGGAGAAAATATTTGCCAACTATATATCTGACAAGTGATTAATATCCAGAATACACAGGAATTCAGACAACAAAAAAAAAAAAAAAAAAAAAAAAACACAAAAAACAAAAAACCCCCACAAAATCCTATTAAAAAACAGGCAAAGGAGCCGAATACACATTTCTCAGAAAAGACACACAAATGGCTAACACGTACACCAAAAAAATTCTCAACATCAGTAATCATGAGGAAAATGCAAATCAAAACTACACTGAGATATCATCTCACGCCAGTTAGACTGCTCACTGTCAAAAAGACAGAGAATAACAAATGCTGGCAAGGATGTGGAGGAAGGGGAATGCTTCTATACTGTTGGTGGGACTGTAAATTAGTACAGCTATTGTGGAGAACAGTATGGAGGTTCCCCAAACAACTACAGACAGAAGTGCAATACAATCCAGCAGTCCCACTACTGAGTATATACCCAGGACAATGAGATACCTAACAGCTGTCTCACATTTTTAAAGCCATTACAATCTCAATGAAACATACTTGAGAAGAATTTAGAAAATAAATGTTCCCCAAAGCCTACTATAATGAGGCAAATACCATTAGAAACAAATTGGCTGGAATGCAAAGGAATGGAAATCATCATGTTGAAGGGATACCTGCACTTCCATGTTTGTTGCAGCTCTATTTATAATAGCCAAGATAAGGAACCAACCTAAATGTCCATCACTGGATGATTGGATAAGGAAAATATGGTATATATACACAATGGAAAACTACTCAGCCATAAAAAAGAATGAAATTCTGCCATTCTCAGCAATATACATGAGCCTGGAGAAAATTATGTTAAGTGAAATAAGCCAGGCACAGAAAGAGAAATACTGCATGTCCTTACTCATAAGTGGGAGCTGAAAAATAATAAATAAATAAATAGAAAGAAAGAAAGAAAGAGAGAAAGAAAAAGAAACAAAGAAAGAAACAAAGAAACAAAATCACAATAATACGTTAAACTTCCAGAATGAGAGAACACAACTGTGGTTACTAGAGGTGGGGAAGGGGTAGGGGGTTAGAGAGGAGAAATTGTTAATAGATACAAAGAATGATTACATTTTGTAATGATGAATATACCAGTTATCCTGATTTGATCATCACATATTATACACAGGTGTTGATATTCAACTACGTACCCCACAGGTGTGTATAATCAATTGTGTTTTAATAAAAAATAAAAATAAAGTTTTAAAAAGGTAGATTTTATGTTTTGTGTTTTTTATCTGAGTTAAAAAATCCATATTAATTTCAGCCTTCCTTTCCTTTTATGGCCTCTGGTATAAAAACACCTTCATTTTTGAAATAGAAATTTTGCGTCTACTAACTCTACAACATGTACTAAGGCATTTTGATAATCTAAAAAATATATTCCTTCTGTTTAGTTACATCAAGGGGAATAAAATTTGAAAGTAGCTGCTGAGATTCCACATAATGTTTTCAGATCAAAAGTTCATTGATATCAATGTTTGTGATTCCAGGACCTTTTACTATCTTCAAGAGGTAGAAGCAAGCCCCAAGCAGCCAATTTGTTTCTAATGGTATTTGCCTCATTGTAGTAGGGTTTGGGGAACGTTTATTTTCCAAATTCTTCCCAAGTATGTTTCATTGAGATTGTAATGGCTTTAAAAATGTGAGACAGCTGTTAGGTATCTCATTGTCCTTCATGTTAAAAGATAATACTGCTGACATGGTTTCTTCCTGCAGTGTGTGTTACTGGTAAGAATATTGCAAAGTCTGTGTTCTCTACCCTGCTTATCTCTCTATGTGTCCTTTGCTTAATACTTATAGCTGCTTTAAGGACAGGTGACTGATAATTGCTAAAGTTATACTTTACAGAAGTCTCACTTTCCAGGTCAATTTGAGGCATCCCATCCCTAATTGTGTGTCCCTGTATTTTCTGCCTGTGCTGGTTGGTTTGTTAAAAGTTAATAACTTCTTAGAGAGTAGAATAATGGTTGCCAGGGATTGGTAGTGGGGTGGAGGGGAGTAGGAAAAGTGGTGAACTAATGAGTACAAAACGATGCTATCTACCCTAAGAAAATCATTGTGCAGTATATGCATATATTGAAACAACACACTGTACCCCACAAGTATATACAAATAAATGTCAAAGTAATAAAAAATTCTAGAAAAGAAATAATCTTAAAATTAAATATTACACTAAAATACATACACTTAATACCAAAGAAGGCATTAAAAAAGGAACAGAAGAATTAAAAAGACTTGAGATATATAGCAAAAAATAATAGTTATAAATCTAATCATATCAATAATAACATAAATATGAGTGGATTAAATAATTTTAGAGGGTTTGAGGGACTTGGTGACTGATCATGGAAAAAGATTTGACTATGAGGTTGTAGAAGCACATGCAAGCTTTACTGAGCAATGCTTTGACATGTTTGTATGTGGAGGAAGACCCTTATAGCCAAAGTCTGTCCAGAGGTTATAGCATGGGGATGGCTACTAAGAAAAGGAGAACTCAAAAGAACTCCCCGGGACAGAGAGGGAGCAGAGAAGGACTTAGTGTTTAGGTGAGGTGACTCAGCAGCATAACGGGGCATCCCAATGTCAGTGAGCTCTGAAGGGCAGCAGACTCTTTGGGGTCTTTATGGCCTGGGGCTCATCTTATCTATTATCAGCAGGTGTTGTGTGTAATTTTGTTTGGTGCAGGTAGGCTTTTGAGCTAGTGTCTCAGCCTACAGTGAAGAAATAACGAACTTAGGGGCCGATACACAGAGGCAATCTTTGGCTCATTTACTTAACAATAATTTATTCATTCGAAAGGCAGATATTATCAGACTGGGTTAAAATAAAAGATCTAACTATATATTATCTAGAGGAGACATATTTTAGATTTGAAGATACAAATACTTTAAAAATATGAAAAATATATTTTATGCAAACTGCAAAGATAAGAGAGCAAAATGACTATAGTAATATCAGACAATAATCTAAAATAGTTGCTACTTCTTGCTTATTAGGTCCAATCAGCATAACATCATCAACATAATGGACTAGTGTAATGTCTTGTGGAAAGGAAAGGTGTCAAGGTCTCTGCATACTAAATTATGACATAGGACTGGTGAGTTGATATATTCCAGAGGCAGGAAAGTAATGGTGTATTGCTGACCTTCACAGCTGAAAGAAAAATCCTTCTAGTGTTTACTAACAGATAGCAAGAGAAAAGCATTTGCCAGATCAATACTAGCATAGTAGGTCCCACAGGATATGTTAATTTGCTCAAACAATGAAATCACAACTGAAACAGCAGATAAAAGTGGAATCACTGCCTGGTTAACTTCATAACAATCCACTGTTATTCTCCAAGATTCATATGTTTTAAGTACAGGCCAAAAAGGCTCATTGAATGGGGATATGGTGACAATCACCACCTCTGTATCTTTTAAGTTTTTTTTAAATTGAAACATAATTGATTGTACATATCTGTGAGGCACAGAGTTGGATGTCAATACCTGTGTGCAGTATGTGATACTCAAATCAGGATAATTAGTATATTCAATATTATACAATGTAATCATTTTTTGTGTGCCCTTTAAATTTAATGGTGGCACTAAACTCTGCAGTCCCTACAGGAATGTGGTATTGCTTTTGGTGTACTATGTTGCTAGGGAGAGGCATTTCTAGAAGCTTCCACTCAGCCTTTCTTACCATGCTAGTCCTCACACCACAGGTCAGGGAACCAACATTGAGATTCTGCTAGCTGCTAAGTATGTCTATTATAATTATGCATTTTGGAACTGAGGAAATGGGTCTGAGAACCCATTGGACCCACTGTGAGACAGACCTGAACTAAAACTCTGTTGATCACCTGTCCTGCATAAGTCCCTGCTCTGCCTGGTGGACCACCAGTGTTGTTTTAGAATTAGTGTCAGTTTAGAGCCATTGTCCAGTAATCCCTGAAAAGTATAATTATTTCCTTTTTCACAGTGCACAGTCAGCTTGTCAAAGGCATTAGGTTCCTTTGGGACAAGCTAGGGGAAAGAGAAACAGTACAGATTTTTGGTACTGTAACTGGTCTTTCTTCAAGAGGACCAGGCCTCCCCTTCATTCAAGGGCTTCTGGATGGTGAACTAGCTCATGTCTGGGAATTGATTGAGGGGGAATGCTCTATGTTTTTATGATTCAGGTTAGGCTTTTGTTCACCTGATCTAGGACTTTTATGCTTATACAGATCATGTGAGAATTTAGTAGACTTCCCATTTATTTCACTTCTAGGAACACCATGATCAACCAGCCAGTGTCATAGATCTCTGCAAAATAGATAACTTGATTACCATCCGTTAGGGTAACCATGCCCACATTGTTTGGGGTAATTAAGTGCCACCTATGGTCCCTGCCACCCCAGGATGACATTATCCCTGTGGCATTTAAGGACCCCTGTTTGGGGCAGAACTTCCCAGTGTAATTTTTGACCTATATAGGAGAGTGACTATAAATCTCTTCAAAGGTGCTGGGACTCCCCTTACAAATTTATTTTTCACAGTTGTGGTAAAAGGTGTATGCTCTGGACACTCCCAGGGTGCATGATACATGATAGATTCACTCTGACTTTCCAGGCTCCCTAAGTCTTCACATACCTTTCTCTCTACCTTCCTCTACAGTTTAGCATTGCAGTTCTGACACTTCGATTTCCTTTAGTGTAGGCCACCTTTTGGTTGATGTTCCAGACTACCAACTGAACAAACTGTCAGAGTTCTTTCTATGTCTTTGAGCTATAGCAAGGAATCCAGAATCTATGCTTAAAGGTTCCATATCAAAAAAATTGGTCTGATCCAACTTTATGTTTCTTCCACCATTATCTCACACCCTTAATATCCATCCCTAACTATATTATCCATATGGAACCAACCTAAATGCCCATCGACAGATGAATGGATAAAAACTGTGGTATATATACACAATGGAATACTATTCAGCTGTAAAAAAAAAAAATGATATCCTATCATTTGCAGCAACATGGATGGAACTGGAAGCCATCATGTTAAGTGAAGCGAGTCATACACAAAAAGACAAATACCACATGATATCACTCACGTGATACTATTCATATTCATAATCTAAAAAAAATAAAAACGTGGTTCTCATAGAAATAGAGAATAGAATAATGGTTACCAGAGGTTGGGGGTGGAGTGGAGGGGAGGAGGAAAAGTGGTGAACTAATGGGTACAAAACAATGCTATCTAGCCTAGGTGAATCATTGTGCATGTATTGAAATAACACACTGTACCCCACAAATATGTACAAGTATATGTTAAAATGTTTTGAATGAAAAAAATAAGTTAATAACTTCTAATATAGTATTCATTCAACATGTGATTTCTTGATTCTTAGAGGCTGTATCTGGGCATATGAAAATGATTAAATACTCTGAATTGGTGAATGACTTGCCCTTCAGCAGACTGAGCTTGCTTTCTCCTGAGTTTTTGTTGTCATTTTCTTTGTTTTGTTTTTTCTTTAGTGAATACAGTATCAAGGTTACATGACTGTTCTTCCCCATGTATTGCACTTTGGTGAGAATGCCTTCATATTATTCATTAGCTGAGTCTGCACTCAGACTCCCCAGGAGGACAAGCTGTTTGTAGAGGTACATGTGTGTCAGGTTGCCCAGATGAAAGGGTGTATCATTGGTTCAGAAGGCCTGCTGATTTGTGTTTGTTTTTCTAAAGTCAGATAGCATGTGAAGAGTGTTCTTCTCCACTGACCCCCTGCTAGTATTACAATTTAGAGCTTTAATTCAATAGCCAAACTATGTGGGTTCATGGAGGCCTTTGAAACCTGACTTTTCTGTTCCTTGAAAACAAAATATGCATGTTATTGAATTCTCCTGCATGCCAAATATTATTAAGGATATGTGACCTTACCTCCAAGCATTCTTAAAAAAACAAAACTAAATATCATTTGCTTTGGGCAAGTGGTCGAATAACAGATACACATTACTGTGCCTTCAGAGCAAAGCTATAACTTTGTGAAATGCCATTAAAGTGAAAGAAAAGTAGGAATGAAAAGGAAATAAAACAATCTCTAACAATTAGAGAAACACCTCTCTACAAACTGTAAAACACAAAGAGATGTAAATGACTGCTTAAATCAACCACTGAAGCATTGACCTCAGTAGGTAGTACCCTCAGTTGTAATTTACACTTATTGGTGTGCTCAACAAGCCGGATGCAACTTCAGCGCTTCTTGACTGTCACTTGGAATTGTGATTTATTTTTCTTCTCAGGCAGAATCAAAGAGCCACATGCCACAGCCTGGCACCTTCATATTAATAGCTTATATTTATTGAGCAATTTCACGTGCTTTTTATATGTTTCACCTATAATTATAATCATAATTGTATTTATATAATTAATTATGACTATAATTTAAAAATAATATTTAATATTCACAATAGCTTTATGAGGTCTAGATTATATTGTTATCATCATTTTATACAAGAAACAGCTAAGACCAAGCAGCTAAGGAACTTGCCCAATGTCATAAACCTAGAAAAGGAAGAAGTTAGAATTTGAAAGCAGAGTTGATTCCAGGCCTCATATGCTTAACTGCTACCCACTACTGCTTCTCTTCTTCTCGTCATCACCATTAATCTCTTTTTTAAGTAAAGCAAGAAATACTCAGACTCGTACCCACCTCTCTGGTCTATGGTGGGCCTATTAGTAGTTCTTAGAGTGGAAGAGTCAAGTTTTCATTGAATACCTGAGGCAAAAATGGAGAAACAGACTAGGGGATTGGCGCAGCAGTGGAGATGTCCTAACCAGGCTCATGGTCTGTTTGGAATAAGGAGTCTGAAATATGTCCAGGGAGGAGATTAATTCAAGAAGAGAAGGTCTGGGGTAAAAACTAAATTTATAGATTTTAAAGAATAATAAGTTTAGAATCTATGGAAAGAACTTGGGCAGTGATTACAGAGTCAGAAACCCAGACAAACACCCTGCAGAACCAAAGATCAGAATTAAAGCAAAGAATGAGAGGAGTATATAAGAGGTAATGACAGCAAGAAGGATCTTGATATGGAACCAACCTTTTGCCTCATGTTTAGAGCTTTCAGAAACTTCCTGTTAAAATAGCCAGCCACTAAATTTGGCTAATCTGGGGATGCAAGTGAAGACGTCCATCATTTTTTGGCAAGACTGAAAAATAAGAAGCCTGAGATAAAAGCAGTCTCTGAAACTATCCATTCCTTTAAAACATCTGCTTTTCAGGGAAAAGAACTTATATCAGTCATTTTTGCTTCAGTGTGAATAAGGTACATTCTGTGCTGCCTCTCCTAGGAGATTTCACATTTTCAGTCTTGGCTTTCAACGTAGAATAAGAATCTTGATCCTGGTTTTTAGGGATTTCTAGCTCAGGCCACAATATGGAAGTAGATTTAGGGAGAGGAGCGGAAGATCTTCCCAGCATTCTTGATAATAAGCCACTTTGCTTAGACTTTAGATCTGCCCTACCAATTTTGATCATTTAGCAGTGAGAATCCCTGAAGGACTTACATATTTTGGTGACTTATTTCATTTCCAGTTGGAAGTCTTTTGTGCTTCTCTCTGTAATAGTCAGTGTAGATATTTTAAAAATTAGAAGATAGCAGAAAAGGTTGACCTTTTCAGTTAATGCATCTTTATATGGGCACAGCAGTTTCATTGGTAAGTGCCCTGTCGTGGCTGGTATTCATAATTAAGGTGATTCAGAATTGTCAGATAACTGCAATTTTCTTATCAGTTGTAATTCTTAGAATTTAGTGAAAGAGAAACAAGGAGAAATTGAAGTTTATACCTCTGTGGCTAAATTGCAAGAGCATTGCTCTCAGTTGGTAATTCATCCATCAGACCTGCAAGAGGCTGTATTCAGGGATAAAACAGACGTCCTCTTTCATCTGTCTGCTCTTAGGAATAATGAGTCCAGTGTGAATGAGTAAGATGATAAGCATACAACTAGATAAGAAATTGTACATAGTTCTAGAATACTGGATAATGTACTGTAAGGGAGTTAAATGATGTTAGGAGACAGAGTAGCTATGTTAATTTGTCTCTACACTGGACAAATATAATTACAAAAATCAACATGCACTCAAACTCAGGGCTTAAAAGAAACACTCACATATTTCCATGTGAGTTATATATATTTTTTGTGGCTCTACCGCTTTCTTATTGTGTAAGCTTGGGCCACCTATTTGAACTCAGTAAGTTAGTTTTATTCTTGTAAAATGGTGATAATAATGGCATATTCTTCATAGGTTATTGTAAGAAGTAAATTAGATAATATATGTAAATCACTCAGCACAGAGCCTGGCACATAGCAGATATTAAATAATAGAACCTATTATTATTCCTTTATTTTGTTAAAACAACCCTGTATAGTAGGTAGAGAAGATATTAATATTCTCATAACAGAGAAACAGTCTCAGGAGTTAAATTATTTGTTCAAAGTTGGTAAGTAGAAGAGTCAGATCTATAATTCATGAATATTTATTATTGTTACCTTTAGAATTTAATTTAATTTTTTTTTTTTTTTTTTTTGGCAGCTGGCTGGTATGGTGATCTGAATCCTCAACCTTGGTATTACAAGGCTGTGTTCTAACCAACTGAGCTAACCAGCCAGCCCCTAGAGTTTGATTCTTGATATGTGTGTGCATGTGCAAGTTTTCTTTGCACAGAATTAAGGTAAATGAAAAGGTAGAATAGAATACTGAAAAGTGAGAATACAGAGTGGTACAAAGAAGTATTGGAATCAGAGTGTAGCTCCAGGAGACCGCAAATCCAGGGAAGAGATAGCTTCTATTTCTAGAATATGAAGAATCTGAGAATGTAAACAGAAGCAAAAAGAGCCAGCATAAAGGCCTGATGTGGTAAAACAGGGGTCAGGAGCTCAGAAGTCTCCATGGTCTGCATGTAGTTAGCTGGCTGAGGCCAGTGAATGTAGGACAGTAAGAAGGAGTGGGGACTGAAACAAAACTAAGAGTGTGTGTCCCATCTAAAAACATTACAAAAACAAAACAAAACTCTATGCAGACCAAACGAAATGAGTCTGTGAGCTAATTTCAAACCTTAAGCTGATGACACCTGGTATAATGATGGGACAGGTGTTAGAGGAAATGGGATGAGATGGCATCAAGAGCAAAAAAAAAAAGGGGAGAAAGGGACATCTATCTTGATGTTATATAATAGTTAGGGAAATGCAGTTATAGATATTTAGATGTGGAGAGGAGAAAAGACACAGGAGTCTATGCCCGTCAGTCTTCTAAGGAAAGTAGAAAGTGAGCTATCTCTTAGGGGTGTTTTTGAAGACAGAACAGGAACTGCGGGCTTGGGAACATAGAGAAGGCCTACCTAGAAAAAGTCACTGTAAGAAACACAACAGGAAGTCAGTCAAAAGGAATAAAAGAGCTGCTCACTAGCAGAGGAGGAAAGCTGAGGTCAGACAGCATAGATTTGAAGTGGGACCACTCAGCATGGTTTTATGATTTTTTTCTAAGCTCACACCGAAACTGTTTCTTATCTGCCTTTCATCACTCTAGCTGTAGTGTGTTCAAGTAGTACAAACCCTTGTATTATTAAACAATGTCAAATGTGATTAAAGATACATGTACAACTCAACAAAAATATCATATTGCTATTGCTTTAATTTTTATAAGAATGATTTTTGGTTTTTTTATGCTGCTGGTTCTCTTTGAGTGTGAAAGATCAAGAGTTGGCCAAATAGTACTTTCTTTGTCTTAATGTTCAATTTACTTTTTCATAGGAGTGGGGTGAATGTGTGTGTGGGGGTGTGTGTGTGTCTGTGTGTGTGCGCGCGCGCATGCATGTGTGCATGGTATGGGAAAATCATGCATTCATTTATGAACATTCCCTTAGTTCATGGATATCAGAAAGAGGGGCCTTATTCTCAGAGACTGCTGCACAGGTTAATGTGGATGACACCACTGTCAATTTGATATGCAGAACAATATTTTTGTAGGCCTGCATAGTGTCTTAACATCCTTGCAGTGTTGATCTCAAGGATTATATTTAGGCACCTTAGGATTTGTGTCTGTTTTAGCATTTCTCATAGAGAAGAAAGTACCTTGGTACTTTTTCTTTTTCTAATATGGTCTAAGAAAAATGAGGAGCTATGAGAAGTATTTCCTGAATAAGCAACCAGTAAAATCTGCATATTTCTTCTACCAATAAACAGTTTTAAACACCTAAGATGACATTAGATATGTGCTAAGTACTACTGGGTATTTCAAATGTAGTGAAAGATGTTTTGTGATAATTTCTTACTAGAGAGTAAGAACCACAATTATCAAGGGGCTCTGGAGTTTGGAGACTTCCTCCAAATTGGGAAAAAAGAAAGAATGGAGCTTGTGGATCACTAGCCATTCTTGAGTGGCCTGAGGATGGGAAGCAACCTACTTGAGACAACTTCTGCTCAGAGGCTAAACAGTGTGCCACAGGGCAAGGAAGGAAGAAATGAACAGAGAGAGCATTATGACAATGAAAGATCTTAGAAGATGGGAGAGGGTAGGGAAGATTTTTAGCAATTGTCATGCCAAGGAACTTTGAGGATAAAGAAATATGCATATTTTGCATTTCTGTTAAGCTTTCTGTGTGCAGTGCTGTGTAAATCTTCTGAGCCAGCCTGGGTCTTCTAGAATTTATCATTCTTTAAAATGCAACTACCTTCATAGATTGGGTCATGTAGGACCGTGTCATTTGTTAGGGGCACACAGAGGCATAAAGTCATGTCCTTCATCCTAAGGAAAAAAATAGCAATAGTAGAATATAATGACATACAAAATTGCACCTTACTGCACAACTTGGGAAGAAGTAGAAATTTATGGGAACTCTTTTTTTTAGGACCACAGCTTCATCAAAACTTTCTGTACTCTGACCTTTCAGATGAAGAACAAAAGCAGAATAACTCAATGACTTTTCTCCAAGTTTTTATCAGACCTTAACGCCTACGTAGAAGAGGCAGCTCACATGGAAAGGAATTGCTTGGCAATCCCTTTGCAACTGATGTTCAAGTACATTAATAGAAGATACTTTTTAGAGACTGAGGGCAGGCCAGCGGGTGCACCAGAGGCTCCTCAGCCCCAGGGTGGCCCAAAGTGTGGGGCAGCGCAGCAGTGGTGGGCTGAAGGAGGTTGCGAAGAAGTGGCATGGTGGACCAGACCCCTCGAGAAGCCTGCCGCACCACTGCTGAAGCCCTGAGGGAGCCACAGGTAGTCAAGCATCAGCAACATCCCCTGCCACTGCCGCAGATGGCAGTGTGGAACAAGTGGACCATGACAGCCTCTGCCAAAACAGCAGCCACTGCTGCCTCACAGGTTTTCAGGTGAATACACATCAGCACAGGCAGAAGGAGTGTCACCAGTGGAGCCCAGGGAAGGAGGAAGGAAAAAAGAGGAAACCCATCCAGGGTCACCCATTCAAATTGAGAAGTACTAGTACACTTCAATGCACCCAATAGAGTAAGGGGAGCTAGTCATGGTGCCAACAGTTCTGCCCAAGAACACTCACTATAATCTAATAGTGACAAGACACCAAGGTGCTATCACCCCAAATTTGAGAGCTTTCCTGTGTCCTGACAAACTGGTATAATGTCACCAACTTCAGCAAAGAAATAATAAGTATCCAAGGCAATAGGTCACAGAGGCACTCTCACACAACTCCAACATCAAATTTGGCCAAAATACCTTCAAGGTGACTACATGATGGTATCTACCAGGATCAAATTAAAAAACACCCCATTCAACCATCATTATATAACACACCTGCAAGAGGAGCTCCCTCTTTTCTAACCCCTCCCCAAAGTACCAGAAAAAGTAACTTCTCTATCACATGACTAAACACCAATGCACAGATACTAGAAATATGAAAAAATAAGAAAATATAACATGACCAGAGGAATATAATAACTCTCAAGTACAATATTCTATAGAACAGGAAGTCCTTGAAAGGATGGACAAGGAATTTTGAGCAAGAATTCTAAGGAAACTAAATGAGATACAAGAAAACTCAGTTAGACGACACAATGAAGTGAGGAAAAGTATACAGGACCCGAAAGAGGAAATGTACAAAGAAATCAATGGCCTGAAAAAGGATGTAGCAGAGCTTGTGGAGCTGAAGGATTCATTCAATGAAATAAAAAACACAAGAGAAAGCTTAAATAGCAGGCTAGAACAAGCAGAAGAAAGAATTTCTGACCTTGAAGATGGCCTGTTTGAAATAACACAGGTGGACCCAAAAAAGAAAAATGAATTTAAAAACTAAAGAAAATCTAAGAGAGATAACAGACAACCTTAAGTGCTCAAATACTCAAACCATGGGTCTCCCAGAATGGGAGGAAAAAGAAAAAGGCATTGAAAACATATTCAATGAAATAACAGTAGAAATCTTCCCAGGTACAGGGAGAGATACAGATCTTCAGATTCAGGAGGCTCAAAGATCCCCACACATATTCAACTTTAAAAGGTCCTCTCCAGGACATGTTATAATCAAATTGGCAAAGCTCAAAGAAAAAGAAAGAATCTTGAAAACTTCAAGAGAGAAGCATCAAGTCACCTGTAAGGGAGCCCCTATCAGACAAACATCAGACTTTTCATCAGAAACCCTAAAAACAAGAAGAGAATGGGATGACATATTCAAAATACCACTACAAAAATTGCCAGCCAAGAATACTTTACCTGGTAAGTCTATCCTCCCCAAATGAAGGACAAGTAGTGTATTTACCCGACAAACAAAAACTGCAGGAGTTTGCTACCACATGACCAGCCTTACAAGAAATTCTCAAGGGAGTACTGTGTTTGGCACCTGAAAAACAACCATCACTACCTTGCATCCTCAGAAAAGAACAAAATTCACCAGTAAAACAAAAATGCAAACAATAAAGAGAAAAAAAGTTTATCTAGTTTATCAGATGAAATAGACTTTAAACCAAAAATCATAAAAAAGACTAAGAAGGCCACTATATAATGATAAAAGGATCTATCAAGCAAGAAAACCTAACAATCACAAATATATATGCACCCAATATAGGAGAAGCAAGATATATAAAGCGAATACTATTAGACCTAAAGAAAGATAGACATGAATACCATAATAGTAGGGGATGTGAACACCCCACTCTCAACATTGTACAGATCATCTAGGCAAAAAAATCAACAGAGATACACAAGATCTAAATAATACTTTAGACCAACTGGACTTGGCAGATACCTACCGAACATTTTACACAACAACCTCAGAGTATTCATTCTTCTCATCCGCACGTGGAACATTCTCCAGGATAGACCACATGTTAGGTCACAAATCAAGTCTCAACAAATTCAAAAAAATTGGAATTATTCCATGTATTTTTTCAGACCACAATGGATTAAAACTAGAAATCAATAATAAATGAAACTCTGGAAACTATACAAATACATGCAAATAAAACAACATTCTACTTAATGACATATAGGTCCAAGAAAAAATTAAACAGGAAACCAAAAATTTATTGAAACGAATGAAAATAATGACACATCATACCAAAATCTGTGGGATACTGCAAAAGCAGTACTAAGGGGGAAGTTAACTACAATAAACGCTTACTTTAGAATAATGGAAACATGGCAAGTAAACACCCTAACTTTTCACCTTAAAGAACTAGAAAAAGAAGAACAATCCAAACCCGAAGTTAGTAGACAGAAAGAAATAATTAAGATTAGAGCAGAACTAAATGAAGTAGAAGCCCCCCAAAATGATACAAAGGTCAAAGAAACAAAAAGTTGTTTTTTTGAGAAGATAAATAAAATTGACAAGCTAGGCTAACTAAAAAATGGAGAGAGAAGACATAAATAGCAAAATTTCGGAATGAATAAGGACGTATTACAGCCAATACTTTGGAAACACAAAGAATCATCAGAGATTGCTATAAACAACTATACGCCAACAAATTTGAAAATATGGAGGAAATGGATAAATTTATGGTCACATGTGAACTACCAACACTGAACCAAGAAGACATAGAAAATCTGAACAGATCAATAACAATCAAAGAGATTAAAGCTGTAATCAGCGGTCTCTCAAGAAAAATAAGCTCAGGACCAGTTGGCCTCACTGCAGAATTTTACCAGACCTTTAAAGAAGAATTAATACCAATTCTCTACAAAGTATTCCAAAAAAATGAAACAGAGGCCATTCTAGTAAACTCATTTGATGAGGCAAACATCATCCCAATACAAAACCAGACAAAAATACAACAAAAATGAAAACTACAGGTCAATATTTTTGATGAATATAGATGCAAAAATTCTTGGTAAAATATTATCTAATAGAATACAGCAACACATACATAAAATTATAGGTCATGATCAAGTGGGATTCATCCCCGGGATGCAAGGTTGGTTCAAAATACACAAGTCAATAAATGTGATACACCACATCAACAAATCAAAGACAAAAACCATTTGATCATCTCTATAGATGCTGGAGAAGCATTTGACAAAATTCGACATTTGTTCATGATAAAGACTCTCAGCAAATAAGGTATAGAAGGAAAGTATCTCAACCTAATTAAAGCCATATATGGCAAACCTACTGCCAATATCATCCCGAATGGGGAAAAGTTGAAAGCTTTTCACTTAGGAACAGGAATGAGACAAGGATGCCCACTCTTGCCACTTCTATTCAACATAGTATTGGAAGTACTAGCCAGAGCTATCAGGGGAGAGAAAGAAATAAAGAGCACCCACATTTGAAGAGATGAAGTCAAATTGTCCCTGTTTACAGATGATGTGATTCCATATATAGAACAGCCTAAAGACTCTCCAAAAATCTCTTAGAGTTAATAAATAATTTCAGCAAAGTTTCAGGATACAAAATCAACATGCAAAAAACAGTAGCATTTTTATACTCCAAAAATGAACTAGCAGACAAAGAAATCTTTTGATTTACCCATTTACAATAGCCACCAAAAAAATAAAATACTTAATAATACAGTTAACCAAGGATGTGAAAATCTCTACAATGAAAACTGCAAATCACTGTTGAGAGAAATTAAAGCAGACACAAGAAGATGGAAAGATATCCCATGCTCTTGAATTGGAAGAATTAACACTGTGAAAATGTTCGTACAACCCAAAGTGATCTACAGATTCAGTGCAATCCCCATCAAAATTCCAATGCCATTCTTCTCAGAAGTGGAAAAAACAAACATTCATATGGAATAACAGAAGACCATGAATAGCCAAAGCACTTTTGAGAAAAAAAATAAAGCTGGAGGCATAACACTACCTGACTTTACACTATATTACAAAATTATATTTATCAAAACCAAATGGTTTTGGCATAAAAACAGACACACGGACCAATAGAACAGTATAGAGAATCCTAAATCAATCCACACACGTACAGCCATATGATCTTTGACAAAGGCACCAAGAACACGCACTGGGGAAGAGACTGCCTCTTCAGTAAATGGTGCTGGGAAAATCGGACATCCATATGTAGAAGATTGAAACTAGACCTGTACCTCTCGCCATATACCAAAATCAACTCAAAATGGATTAAAGAATTAAATATACATCCTGAAACAATAAAACTCATAAAAGAAAACATAGGGGAAACACTTCAGGAAGTAGGATTGGACATAGACTTTATGAATACAACACCCAAAGCACAGGCAACCAAAGGAAAAATAAACAAATGGGATTATATCAAACTAAAAAGCTTCTGCACAGCAAAAGAGACCATTAACAGAGTTAAAAGACAACCAACAGAGTGGGAGAAAATATTTGCAAAATATACATCTGACAAAGGATTAATATCCAGAATATACAAAAAACTCAAACAACTTAACAGCAAAAAAAAAAAAAAAAAAAAAAAAACAAACCCAAAACCCCAAGTAACCCAATTAAAAAATTGGCAAAGGAGTTTAATAGGCATTTCTCAAAGGAAAGCATACAAATGGCCAACAGACACCTGACAAAATGCTCAACATCACTCAGAGTTCAGGAAATGCAAATCAAAACCCCTTTGAAATATCATCTCACTCCAGTCAGGATGGCTAATATCCCAAAGACTGAGAATAATAAATGCTAGCAAGGATGTGGAGAAAAGGGAACCCTCCTTCACTCTTGGTGGGACTGCAAAATGGTGCAGCCTTTATGGAAAATGGTATGGAGTTTCCTCAAACAATTAGAAGTAGGTCTACCATATGACCCAGCTATCCCACTGCTAGGTATATACCCAAAGGAATGGAAATCATCATGTCAAAGCAAAGCGATACCTGAACTCCCATGTTCATTGCAGCACTATTTACAATAGCTAAGAGTTGGAACCAGCCTAAATGCCCATCATCAGATGAGTGGATAAGGAAAATGTGGTATAAGTACACAATGGGATACCACTCTGCTGTAAAAAAGAATGAAATACTACCATTCACAGCAGCATGGATGGAATTAGAGAAAATTATATTAAATGAAATAAGTCAGGCATAGAAAGAGAAATACAACAAGCTCTCACTTATTTGTGGGAGCTAATAAAAATAAATAAACAAATATACAAACAAATACATGGGGTGGGGGAAGACACAACAATCACAGTAATTCCTTGAACTTGTTAAGATAAGTGAACAGATATGATGTTGTTGGGGAGGAGGGGAGACGGTGGGGGACAAGGCAGAATTGGTAAAGGGACATGAAAATCATCTACATTGTATACTGATAAGTTAAAAAACAAAAAAGAATGAAAGAAAGAACGAAGATAATGGTTGGAGTACACACTGTTCTAATTGCCGTTTATTTTTCTGTAGCCATCTAATTGCACACCATTTAAACAATGTTTTTGCCATATCACATGTATTCAGTCTTCTTAAACGTAGTTGTATTGGTCTGTTTCTGTGTTGCTGTAACAATATCCGGGACTGGGTAATTTATAAAGAAAAGAAGTTTATTTGGCTCATGATTCTGGGGCAACTGTGTCTGGTGCTGGCCTCGGCTGCTTCTACTCATGGCAGAAGGTGGCAGGGCAGCCAGTGGGTGCAAGATCACGGTGAGGAAGCAAGACAGAGAGAGGGAGAGGGAAAGTTCCAGGTTCCTTTTCACAATCAACTCTCAAAGGAACTAATCCATTCCTGTGAGAGCTTACACACCCCCTACTCCTAGGGAGGGCATTACTCTATTCATGACAGATCTGCCCCCAGGACCTCAAACACCTCCTAACACTGCCATATTGGGGATCAGATTTCAACATAAATGAGTGGAAACAAACTTATCCAAACTACATCGATAACCAACACTTTTCAGTAAAAGCAGTCAAGAGAAATAAAACTGTTTACTTTCTTATAGCCATTCCTTTTTCTCTTTTGAAAATTATACTTTCAAATAAATGTATCAGCTTTTGAACCCTGTCAAAGTCTAAAGCCCATAGCATTTTTTAATAGCCTTGCAACTTTATTCAGATCTCTGAAGACTGCCTGTAAACTGTTTGAAGTTCCTACGATTCAGGTAGAATTTCAACTTTGCAGAAAAGCTAACCTTGCTGTTAAAAGCTTGCTTGTGAGTGTGTATGTGTGTATTTTCTTCCTGATTTGAGCCAAGTACAAAAGACTTACAATCTTGCTCTGAACAGAAGAAAATGTTTCCTTTCTCATTCCCTGAAATTATGGCTTTCCTATTTTTCTTTAAGCAAAATTCCTCCTAGAGAGGTTAAGGAAAATAGTGAAGTGGGGAGCTGCTAAAGATTTTTATAGCTGTGTTAAAATGAGAAATGATAATGTGGGTAAGCAATTTCTGGTCATGTGGTCTTAAAGATTTATACATGTGGTTTTGAAATACTATTCACCAATCACATCACCCTGTTAATCTTGTTCATTTGATAAACACATATAGTTTTTCACTTTTGTTCACTTGTTGGCTGACAAATCAATGTGGGTAGTTTGAATCTAGCACAGAGAATACAAAATCACTCTCCTATGATATGATCTGATTTGGATTTGGACCACCACTGAGAGAACTATATAAGGTTTCAAAACAGAAATTTGTGCACACCAAGATCTACTCCAGTGGTTTCTGAAATTTTTGTAGTAGTAACATCCTGCCAGTAATTTGATTTTGTGAAACTTGCATTCCATTCTAAACGGTATAAACAATATACAGTTTAAAACAAAGTAAATTAACCATATTAACCATACTATTGTTTTGAAAAAAATTTGGTTGGTAACTACTGAGATAATTAGAAATGAAAAATTCATGTTGAAGTGTTGTAGACAACGGTTGAAAATAACTGTTCTTAATAATGGACAATATAATATATAAACTGACCAACAGAGTACTTTTCTTTTTTCATCCCCCAAATTTTAGCATTTCAATTTTCACCAGTTTGTTCTAGCAAATTTTTTTACTTGTAGGCAGCCAACAAATATGAATTAGACTATAGAAAGTCAGTGATTACCATTACATCTATTTGTAACTTCAGTAATTTCACATTTTCATTAGCAGTCTCAATGCTAATTACCAAATTTCTGCGCTTCTCTAAAGCTAGTGCTTGCAGAGTATGCAGCAGAAAAATATTAATTATTATTGTAAAGACCAATTAAAAGTCGAAAGAAAAGCTTTACTAAGCATAAATACCATTGTTTGTCAAATGTGAAAAACACACACTAATTATTATTTTGCGAAACCTTATCCTTAGACTCATATATGTGACTCTCAAATACACAGACAATAGCATTACGAGGTGGTGATTGGGGTAGGAGTCTAAACTTAAAGGAGATCAGTACCTCTAGAGTCAGTCAGCATATTAGGATATTGAGCGAAAAAAGCTATTTTTCACACAATGTATTTTTGATAATGACAAAAGAAAAATAATGAGTGCAAAACATTTGCTTTCCATCTTCTTCGGTGATGCTGAACACAGTAGTAAAAGGAAGTAAAAATCAGACAGCAAAAAGACAGCTTGTGAAATACACAAAATTTGTCATCAAATTGCCAGTAGTTGTGAAGAATGGGCAAGTAAAAAGAGAGAAGACAAAGAAATGAAGATGGGAGAAAAGAGGATGCTTTAAATTTACAGGATGTTTTAGCATAAATCACACTTCTAAATCTAACTAAAATAATTGTCCTAACCAATATCTTTTTCCTTGTTTTATGATATGGGTTTAGTATAAACTAGGTCAAGTGGTGCTATTTAGCAGTAACAGGTCATTGTGAAATCTCTCATGGAGAAGGACAGGAAATGCTGAATTGTTTGGATTGCTCAAAGCACAACCAACACCTGGATTTCCAGTCTTGTGTCTAATGATACAAAATAGACCCTATAGAGACAAATTATAGGAACCAGAGGCCAATTAATTCAAGCCAAAAAGTTGAAGCTGATCAAATTATTAAAATCAATATGTAGTCCAGAGGGGGCCCAGGAGGATAACAATGATGTCCTTATATGGCCAGTGGTACAGCAGCAAAAGAGATTAATTTACATGTCCACATAAGGCCACCATAATGTACCTTGCCATCTCCTCCTCCAGGCACTCCCTTATTATTGCCAAGTGTATTAGTCAGTGTTTTCCAGAGAGACAGAATCAATAGGATATGTTACAATTATATGAGAGGGATTTATTAGGGGAATTAGCTCAAGCAACTGTGAAGAAAAGTCCCACAATATGCCATCTGTAAACTGGATGCTGGTAGTGTAGCTCAGTCCAAGTCCAAAAGCCTCAAAACCAGGGAAGCTGATGGTGTCCTCGGTGTAAGTCCTGGAACCCAAAAGCTGAAGAGTCTCGAGCTCTGATGTCCACAGATAGGAGAGAAGAGTGTATCCCAGCTCCAGCGGATCAAGAGCTTCACCTCTTTCCTCTGCCTTTTGTTCTCTCTGGACCCCAAGCAGATCGGATGGTTCCCACTCACACTGAGGGTGGGTCTTTCACACCCAGGCCACTCAGACTCTCATACTAATCTCTGCTGGAAACACCCTCATGGATAACCCTGAAAAGATAGCTTTACCAGGGTTCTCAGCATTCCTTCATCTAACCAAGTTGACACCTATAATTAACCTTCACACCAAGCTTCTGGAAAATAAACAATGTGTCTACAATAATTGCCTGCATGTCTTCAGCTCCTAACCCATGTCATTCTGACTTCTTCCCACACTACTAACCTAAATGGTCGCCAATAATAAATGGCCACCAATAAACTCCTAACTGCCAAATCTGTTGAACTTTTTTCTTAATTGATCTTTGACATTTGACTTCGTTGAAAACTGCCTTCTTAAAGCTCTGTCTTCCAAGGTTTCTGTCCAACCTTTCTTCCCACTTCACTCCACTGATGTCTATGTAAAGCACCTGGCAAAGTGCTCATCACATAGAATATGCTAGGTCAGTGTCCTTTCCCCTTATTCTACCTGTCATTTAAACTTCAGTGTTCTGCAGGATCTTGTTGTCAGTCCTTTTTCCAATTTACATGCTTTCCTTGAGCAATGTCATCCTCAAGTACAGTTTTAACTACTGTCTAAAATCTTTGACTTCAAATTCATACAACAAGTTTATATCTGTTTTTTAAGGTGTGAACCTATACATCCAACTGCTTGCTAGAAATCTTCACCTGGATTTTCTAGTTTCAACTTAAATTCAATACGTCTGAATGTAAACTCAGTACGTCCCTATACAAAATTGTCGTCTTCTTTTGTTAATCTTTGTGTATCATACGAATACCCTAATGACAACTGAAGCTAGAAGCTTGAAGTCTTCAAGAACTCTTCCTCTCTCTCACTGCCTGTATCTGAACAGTCATCTAGATTGATTCATTCTGCTTTCTAAATATATTTGCAGTGTAATCTCTCATCTATTCTTCTTTCCTACTGACACTGCCTGAGTTTAGGTCCTTATAATTTCTTATGATACTAGAGCACTTCTTCTCGGTTATGACTATTCACACCCTTACAGCCTTCATAATATTACCAAAGTTACCTTTCTGACATGCATCTAAACGGTCCCCTTCCACTTTAAAACTCACTAGTGACCTGCCATTTGAATGCAATTAAACTTCCATGTACAAAACTCCTGTGGACTGGTCCTTACCTATTTCTCCAGCCTCATTTCCTGCCAGTCACTCCCCCCCTTGCATCTGCATCTGTGTCTTTATGTTCCAGTATTATTGACATACTTGCAAATTTCAGGGCTTGAGTCTCTGTTCGACCAGTTTTTCAGATGTGTGACTTGGGGCTAATCATTTAGCTTCTCTAGGACTTAATTACCTCATTTTTAGAAAAGGGAAAACTCCTAAATTAAATGTGAGTATTAAATAAAATAACATATGGAAATGACCAACCAAAGTACTTAGTGTTTTTAGACCTTTCCTTGCATTTTTTAAAAAATATTTATATTTCCCTTACTGGCAATATTATAGTATTAGATGTTCTTAATTAAGTACTTTGAGCCTTATAGAAGAAAATGGCATAATATTTAATAGTAATAAATCACAAACTCGGTTTCTTTAGCCTGTGTTTATAAATCCAGTCCTTCTGTTCCTCTTCTCTGCACTTTCCCAAATTTCTCAACATGTAAAACTCAAGACTAAACTTAATACTTATTACATAAGAACCTCACAAAATAAGAATATATGAGCATTTTTTTTGTCATTCTTTATACTATTTCTTGTTGCAGAATTGTAAGTTCCTGTCTTTACTACAGCTCTAACTTACTCACTTACATTCAACTTAGGAACCACTAGGACAACTAGATTTAGCTCTGCTGATTGGGACCTACTCAATAACCCTTCATTTATTATCAATCATTTTTAATTTGGACTTTCAGGGTAGATATGAACGATAACAAAACCACCAGTTGGATTTGTCAACAGAGTGGAAATCTAGCAAACTGTTAACATTGACTGGTCAAAGTCTTCAAAACAGTCAAGCCAGCAGCCAGCTATAGTAACATGGTCTCTGTATTATTTTGTAAAAAAAAAAATCTATTGAATTTCATTCTATTTCCTGCATTAAATGACTATTTCTCATTTTGTACTTTGCTCCAGTTTGGAAATATGTTATCAGCCCTACCCAAGTTTTTACTTTTCACAACATACTCAGTATGTTTTCAATTTTATCAGTCAAGTGATTATTTTGGAGGCAGTATATTGTATGGGGCTTGTAATCTATTAAAATTGAGATGAAACTTTAGTTTCCTTATTTGTAAAATGGTGCTAACAATGCTATATGGATTGTTTTAAGAATTGAATTGAATAATAGCTATCTGTTAGCATCATATCTGCCATGTGGGAGACAAACTCTAAAGGCTGATATTTGTGTATTCTTTGCCCTTGTTCCTCTCACACAGAGGTAAGATCCCGTAGGCTTCTTTTATGTAATGTAGGGTCCCAGATTGTATCAAGAATGAAATTCCCTTACCTGGAACAGGAAAGAAACGGCACCATGCAAGTTTATAGGTGTTCGTGTATGGAAAATACCTCTATTGGAAACAGCAGAAGAGTAAGGGCAGTCATATAATGTTTGGAATGGAGTTTGATGGGGTTGAGGATGAATAATTTGCTAAAGAACAGTGGGACCTAGCATAAGTCACCATGGTGGGGGGGGGGGAATGAGCATTTCAGTGGCTTGCTGTTGAAAATGGAGAAAGGAACCAGATATTATGTTGTTTCATTACCCAACTTTTTACTGGTCATGGTAGAGTCAAATGGATAAAGCAATATCATATAGAATAATTATTAACAGAAAAGATATACTCTATTTTGTTTATATTTCAAACTTTTGTTTCTAATAATTCAGAAATCATTTATCAATTGACCAACCACCTCACATATATGTGCTTTTGATGAAATCCTCTAAGTTTCTCCCATCCATACAGGTTTGAAAATTAGTGTATTAATCAAATCAACAAATTAGACACAGGTATTTGTGATGCCCCTGGGTTCTTCAAAGTTGATTTAACTTAAGATGAATTGCTATTTGTATCTCCTCTCCTATCTCTGCTATTTTATTTAGACATCTAAATTAAAATATAAGTGGCACATTAAATCCCAAAGTGTTCTAGCAATGCAGTACGTGCCACCTATGAGCATCTTTGAATCATATCTTAATTTTCTGATGGACTCAAGTTTTTGATATTATTAAGAATTCAGCACCAAGACCACTCAGGAAGAGCTGAAGTGCTTTCTGTTGTAGCTCATGCATCATCAACCAAATTGTCAGCTAAGCTCTGGTTGCAGAATTTTTATTACTGGAAGCAATGAAAGAGGCAGAAAGGGCACAGCTTGAATCTTAGATCTCTGGATGAAATTTCAGATTGGGTAATGAAAATATTATTTCATCTTATTAATGAAGCAAATGTAGATATGTCTTTGATTAATTGAAAATAGAAAACCCTGCAATGTCATGTTTTTTCAACCTGAAATCAATTGTACTATGATCCTAGTTACCTGTTCTCTCAACATAGTGCCAACATTCTTAACAAAAGGAACAACAGAGTCAAACTAGATAGCATGTATATTAGCCTGTTTCTATTGCTTACAATGAAATACTTGGAACAGGGTAATTTGTAAGAAAACAAAATTTATTGCTTACAGTTTTGGAGACCGGGAAGTCCAAAGTCCAGGGAATACATCTGGTGAAGGCCTTGGTAGTGGCAACAGTGACCCAGGGGTCTCACATGGCAGTAGTGGTGGAGAAGAGAGAGAGATAGATAGCTCTTCATGTACTCTCCTTTTAAAGCCCCCAGAACCACTCCCATTATTCCAAGAATGGATCAACCCATTAACAAAGGTAATATTCGAAATCTAATCACCTCTTCAAGGCCCTACCTTTCAATACTATAATAGGATTTCCCACCCTCTTTACACTGTCATAGTGGGGACTGAGTTTTGAAGTACATCAATCCATAGCAGCGTGGTTTGAAACAGAAAAAAATCAGCATCTTCCCCAGTATCAGTAAAGTCTGTGATGCTTGTCAAAGATAGAGAATAAATGATCAAAGGACCATCACCTGCTGAAGGCTTTTATTGGTAATTAAGATAAAGGAGCATGGGTTGATTAAAATATATCATAAAATTGTCAGGGCAGCGGGTTTGGTGTGGACTATCCTAATCGATATTAGAGCAATTGCCACTTCTCTATCATAGGGTAGTGAGACAGAATTCATAAATCTGACTAACTATGAAATTATGTCTGCTTAGATTTTTGCATATGGCTTGGCTGTATTTTACAGTAATCAAAGTGATTTTCAACTCTGTTAAAAATGCATCACAGGAAATCTCTTCTTGCTGAAAGATCCATTTTCAGTCAGTTTGAGCATAAAAATTCTTCAAAGGATGGAATAAATCTATAGACTTGCTTGGAGATTCTTACCCTTGTTTTATTCTCTTCACTAACCTACACAGAGAGATTGGAAGAAGGCAGATAAACCTTTGCAAACAGTATAGCTCCTTACTATTTTATTATTGGTAACTGTTTTATATGTTCTGGAAGAACTGTGAGAAATAAAAGAAAATGGAGATGTCTGTACTATTGCTGAGATTTTAACCATAGAAATTAAGAGTATATGGCACAGAAGACAAGACTTGAAACATTAGCTGGAATAATTTTGGTAAATGCGATTGGTTACAATGTACACATTGTAAGGTGAGGATGTGTATGTTAGGGTGTGACACATACAGCAACCCTCCTTCTATACTTTGGATTAGAGAAAGGAGGAAGAAGAGGCCATATACATTGAAAGGACCTTGGCATAAATGTTTGGACAGTTATTCCTTCTTTGATTTTTCCTTTTCTTGTCCCTCAAAACCTTTCTCTTTTAATGTGGAAATTTCTATCTATCTCTGTGTTTCAAGGGCAGCAGGAGGTAGAGCAATATGAGAGGCATGTAGAAGGAGGTCATTGGGGTGAAAAAAAAGAGCCAGTCTGAGCATGGAACACCCACTGGAGTCAAAGAGAATAATGGGATGTAATTGAGTGACTTCCTAGGGAGATGAAGCAAGAAGGGCAACCTACCCGAAGATATTTTTCTCATTTAATAATATAACACCTCTGTGCATGTAAAAGTGATGCTGTTGGTTCATAGAAAGTTCTATATGTGTGTAAACATTCTGACCCACCTCCAGGATGGTCACTGATTTCATTCACATTGCTTCATTAGCATTCTCTTTTAAACAAGGTACTTACTAGCTAAGAGATCATGCATGTTTACCTGTGACCAAATCTCATCCACAACCCTAAAATCAATAAACAAACAAGCAGATAACCCATAAAAGCTCAACAGAGAAAAAGAATATTTTCCAAGGCCTGTTGACTGATTCCTTGTCTTTCATTTATTAACATAATGATAAAAACTGTCTACCAGTTGGTTATATAAATGCAAGAATAAAAATCAGAAAAATCATGAGAGTACATTGAACAGAGTAGAAATTCAATCAGTGGTGTGCTGGAGCTAACTTATAATGGCTTGTGAAAGCTGATTGTTAAATTATCAAGAATTTTGCAAGCCTGTTGACCTCATGTTGGTAGCTTGAAATCACCATGATGGGAGGATGGAAATTGGCAAATGCTATAAATCAGGACTTTTTTTTTCTCAGAGAGCCAGTTTTTAAACATTTACCTGTGCACCACCAGATTCAATCAAGTCAATGCAATCTTTGTTGCAGATTTCCTAGTTTCTCCATAGGTTAATAGCATGACGGAGAATAGTGCTTTTCAAATCTCTCTCTTTTTTTTTTTAACACAAGGAAGTTTTTCCAAACAAAATCTTACATGGAAACATACATAAAATCAATAAAAGCAGAAGTGCTGTTATTTAAATGGATTGGGATGGTGTGCCATCCCCTGGCCTCCCTCAGCCCTGTGAGCTGCCAACTAGACCATTCCCTGCAACCCCACTACATCCTGGACTGTGAAAGGCATATTTATAAAAAAGAAAGAACAGTAGCTGAAAAACACAAGGAATTATAGCCCCCGTTTTGATCTCTGTCCAATCATCCTAGACCTTTATTTCTTTATTGTGAAGTGAGGAATTTGGACAAAGGATCATTAATATTCTCCTAGCTGTAAAGCTTTATGTTTCTGTTATTAAAGATGCATGAATGTTTCATAAAAACAATTTTTAAATTCTGACTTAAAAAATTAAAGATAAATTTTGTTTCCAGTAAGCACTGTCATTTGCTTTCATCTAACTTTTAAGAAAATTGTTTTTGCACTCAAATTAAGTTGCTATTGACTCATTTTTGCAGCTACTCACAAAAGCAACCTTCTTGCCAATGCCTATACAAAACTACTAATATTTTTACCCAAAAATATTCTCATTAAGTTGATGGCATACCTAACTAACCTAGACTAATTTTCCTTCTTCACTAGTTCACATTCATATTTGGTCTCTACACTACTGATGGGTTGTTTACTGACTTATCTTTATGCATTATGTCACCCTAAACTCTCCTGCTTCCGTTTCCTGTCCTTGGTATTCGTGTGAGGAGGGAGTTAAGGTATAATACCCTATGAACTGAGAAAGAACTTTGAGACCAAAAGATGAAGCAGGCAATTGCATACAGTTTACAAAGAATTTTATTAAAGGGTAACTTACATATGGGGAGGTCACACACAGCAAAGACTCAGACATCTACAGCAGATGAGAGCTCTAGCTTTCTAGCTTTAGACAAAGTTTATATAGCAAAATCAGTGTTGCTAAAAATAACTTCAAGGAAATGGGTTAAGAAAAATAAGTTGATGACATTGTTTACCAGGTGTCCTGTGATCTATGAAGCAGGGACATTGTGATGCTAGTGTGCAGACCTACTGACACCATTCACTGTGATAAATCATCTATTCTCAGAAGCCTATGTTCCCATTATGCTTGCCCCAACATAGCAGGTGGGATCAAAGATGAAATCAGTTTGGTTCACCCTCTAACAGTGTTGTAGTCTTTCTTCAGAGTCTATATGAGCCATAATAGTAAAAGAATAGCTGAACAGTTCTGGAGTGGGTTTTCATGGCTGGTATTTGGAGTTGGTGAGGACAGAATCCACAAAATGAGATGATGAATTTACCTTGGCAGAAGCAATTCTGAAAGCAGGAACAGGTATGTTATGTGTGGGTGTGTAAGTATGCATAGGTATACATGTGTACTGATAGGCCCATAATTGCCCAAAGAAACTAGTTTAAAAAGAAGAGTAGTAACATATAGCCGTCTTTCAATTATTGAGGGGTAGATTAATAAGCATGTGGACTAGGTAAAATAAAGACAGGTAATGGCATATTTATGAAAAGCATCAAAATTATTATAAATTAGTTAAAATAGCTACATATAAGAATATATTATCTAGAACTAGAAAGTAACTGTTAGCATCTTGACAGCTCTGAATGTTTGTAACTCACCAAAATGTATATACTGAAATCCTAATTCTCAAGGTGACAGTATTAGGATGTGGGGCCTCTGGGTGGTGATTAGATCAGGAGTGCAGAACTCTCATGATTAGGATTAGTGCCCTTATAAAACAGAAAATAAAGAGATATCTAGCCCCTTCATGTGACGACAGAATGAAAAGATCATAAGAAAGCGAGCCTTCACCAGACACCGAATCTGCTGGCACCTTGATGTTGGACTTCCCAACCGCCAGATCTGTGAGAAATAAATTTTTCTTGTTTATAAATACCCCATTTATGGCATTTTGTTATAGCAGCCCAAACAGACTGAGACAGCAGGAATGATGATATACTTAAGGAAGGTTTATGAAGAGATTTTTAAATAAAGAGACTATTTGAAATGTCTAGGATAGAATTAAAAGAAACCAACAAAAAATGGTGAACTACTCAGGGCTAATGATATTGAGGAGCTTTTGCCATCTCTTGGCCTGACTGGACAAGAGGAGAGAAATATTACCAGATCCTACAGTAAGAGAAGGGCACCTGCTAGAAGCAGTGATTTTTGGAAGAGGGATGTAGCTGTCAGTGAACTCTCTGGAAGGAAGTTATTAGAATAAATACCGTGACCTCTTGCACCTCTGACCCTCTAATCTCCTGTTGGTGACTCTCATTGGCCAAAACCAACCAAAAACTAGAGGGCAAGGAAGCCTAGATGCAGACATAAACCCAGCTTTTGGGGGCACAGAACAAGGTGAAAAGGGTAGAGAGAGGATTAGGCAAGGAGAATTGAGAATATTCACCACAGTAACCAATAGTCACTACATTGTGTCTACTGGAATGTAAGAACATCCTTTCACCTTTATTCATTCATTAATCTTTGTTTATTTAGCCCTTACTATACACCAGGCACAGTTCACAGTTAAGTAAATAAACAGTCAAAATAACTTCAGATAATATTAAGTAATACTATAAAATCAAATGAAGTATGATAGGATGATTACAGTAGTGGTGTGGAGCTATTCCAGATGATGTGGCTACGAAAGGCCTGTTTGAGGAGGTGAACTGAACTGAGACCTCAATAATGAGAAGATGTTAGCTATTGTCGTAACTAAGGAAAGAGAATTCTAGGCTAAGGGACTTTAAGGTCCATGAGGCAGGAACAAAGTTTCCATATTAGAAGAAAGAGAGAACATAGTATCAAATGAGTCTGGGGAAGTAAAGGGAAAAGCATCATGAGGGATGTTGCCATTATCTATTGCTGCACACCAAGCCACTCCAAACACAATAGCTTAATACAACAATTCATCATTCTTTAGGATTTTGTGGGTCAGGAATTTGAGCAGGCCTTGGCTCAGTGATTCTTTTGCTCCATGTAGTATCAGCTAAAGACACTTGACATTCATCTGATGACTGGGCTGGGCTGGATTGTCCAAGAAGGTTCTAGACCCTGGGTGCACAGATGCTTCTCCACAAGTCCTGAGTTTATTCCCATGACTACCTTAGACTTCCTCTGAGCATGATGGTCTCAGGGTAGTCAGACTTAATACATGGTAATTGGCTTTCATCAAGGAAGAAGCAGAAGCTGCTAGATCTCTTATGATCTGAGATCCAAAGTGCCAGAATGTCACTTCCATTGCATCTTATCAGTCAAAGCAAGTCACAGTGCCAACTCAATTTCAAGCAGAGGGAAAACAGACTCTAGCTCTTGCTTGATGATTGCAATCTTTGGAGACCAGTTACCATAAAGGCTCTTGCAGGCCATAGTAATGTGTTTGGATTATAATCCAAGTAGAGTGGGAAGCCACTGAAAGTTTTAATCAAGGGTGTCATGTGATTTGATTTAGGCTTTAAAAATAATACTCTAGTGGCTGTGGAGAATGTACCTTAGTGTTGCAAGAGTGTGATTTGAAAGACCAGTTATGCTACTGTAGCAAAGAGAAAAATCAGGGTAATATTGGTAGATGTAGTGAAGTATGGACAGATTTGGAATATATTTAAGAGATAAAGCTGAGAAAACTTTCTGAGGGATTTAATGTGTGAAGTGAAGAAAGAAGAGGAATCAAAGAAGACTCTGAGGGCTTGGAGTTTTTTTATCTGAAAAGCAGAGGAGATCATGTCACATAGAGAAATGAGAAAGTTTGGGGGAGAGGCAGGTCAAGAGATTAAATTCAAGGTTTTCTTTTGCCAACTGTCAAATTGAGTAGTAGACATACTGAGTTAATTAAAATGTCTCTTACTCTCCCTACCAAAACCCACATAGAAATAGTGTTAATAACTTATGCTTAGCACTTACTACATGTCAGGCATTGCTATCAGACCTGTACATATATCAGCTGTTCAAACACCAACCCTGTGAGAAAGGGACTATTATTGTCATTCCCATTTTACTGATGAGAAAACCTAAGCTATAGAAATGTTAACAAACTTGCCCAAAGTCACACAATTATTGATAGGTGGAGGCAGAGTTTGAACCCAAGTAATTTGGATCTGAAGTCCATTGTTGAAACTATTACACTATACTACCTTTTCAAATAACACGTTTCATACAAAAGCAAGCTAAAAAGTAAGTGTGGAAAATCCCCATGTGCAAGACACAAAAGAAGGTAAAAGTCAGATTGATGAGTTAGACCTGTAGCTCACTTCTGTTCGTGCATTTTTGAGGCCTCAGTGTTGCTTAGGTGTCAAATATTACAAGCTTTTGCAGGCCAACCTTGTAGTTACTTTGGTGATACTATTTCCTCAAAGACATTGCAGGCTTTTGGTCAATTTGTTTCTGGCTATATTCACTCATAGATAAAGATCTTGTCTTTACATAGATTTTTAAGAGCAGCTTTATTGAGATGTAATTTCTGTGTGCTGAATTCACCTAGATAAACTGATGTCATCAAAATTGAAATCATTTATGCTGTAACCCATATCATCAAGAAAGTGAAAAGGAAATCCACAGAATGAGTAAAAATAATTGCAAATCATATCTCTAATAAGGGGCCTGTATCCAGAACACATAAAAAATTTACCCAACTCAATGATATAAAGACAAGTAACCCAATTAAAAATGGGCAAAGAATTTGGAAAGACATCTCTCTAGAGAAGATATTTAGCTAACTTTCTTTTATCATCTATTCTTTTTGGTGTCATGCCTAAGAAGGAAGGTCTATGACCCACTTGGAGTTGATTTTGGGGTACAGAGTAAGGAAGGGGTCCAACTGCATTCTTTTGCATGTGGATATACAGTTGCCCCACCACCAACACTGCATTGAAAGACTATTCTTTTCCCATTGAATTATCTTAGCACCTTTGTCAAAAATCAATTGACCATAAATATGTGGATTGATATCTAGACTCTAATCTTGTATGTCTGTCTTTATGCCAGCACCATATTATCTTGTTTACTGTAGCTTTGTAGTAAGTTTTGAAATCAAGAAGTGATTCCTCCAGCTTTGTTTTTTATCAAGATTGTTTTGGCTATTCTGCATCCCTTGCATTTTTATATAAATTTTAAGGTAACATCACTTTTGGCAAAAGACAACTGGAATTTTGATATAGTTTGTGTCAAATCTGTAGATAAATTTGGGGAGAAATGACATCTAAACAATACTATGTCTTGTAATTCATGAACACTGATGTCTTTCCTTTTTATTTAGGCCTTCTTTAATTTATTTCAATAATACTTTGAAGGTGTCAAAGTCCTATACTTCTTTTGTTAAATTTATTCCTAAGTGTTTTATTCTTTTTGATGCTATTGTAAATAAATTTTTTTTCTTAATTTCATTGTCAAGTTGAGAAATACAATTGATGTTTGTATGCTGATCCTGTGTTCTGCAACATTGCTGAACTCATTATTAGCTCTAACAGATTTTTGTGGATGCCTTAGGATTTCCTGTATACCAGATCACATCATATGCAAGGAAAGACATTTTTACCTTTTACCTTCCAATATGGATGCATTTTTTTCATTTTTCTTGCCAAATTGCTCTGGCTAGATCCTCCAGTATAATGCTGAATAGAGGTGGTAAGAACAGATATGCTTGCTTTTTTTTTTTTTCATGCTGAACATATATTTTTTTATTTTAATATTTGCTTACACATGTTTGTGCACTGCAGTAAGTTGTTTCAATACAAGCATATATTATATATTGATTCACTTAAGGTAGGTGGCATAGTTTTGTATCTGTTAGTCCACCCCTTCTCCTCCTTCCCCTCCTGGGCTCTGCTAACCATTACTCCACTTTCTATTTCTATACTAAGGCAACCAATTTTTTTTTACATTCCACATATTAGTGAGATCATGTGGTATTTGTCTTTCACATAACACGCAGAGCATTCCTGAAGTCTTTCTGTTCCTGACTTACTTCACTTAACATGATGGTTTCTAGTTCTGTCCACGTTGCTGCAAATGATAGAATATCATTTCTTTTTATAGCTGAATTGTATTTCATTGTGTGTATATACTACAGTTTTTTATTTTTTTATTTTTTTGTCCTTTTTGAGACTGGCCGCACCGCGCTCAGCCAGTGAGAGCACCGGCCATCCCTATATAGGATCCGAACCCGCCTCGGGAGCGCTGCTGTGCTCCCAGCGCCGCACTCTCCCGAGTGCGCCACGGGCTCGGCCCTATACTGCAGTTTTTTAATACATTCATCCGTTCATGGGCATTTAGGTTGATTCCATCTCTTGGCTATTGTAAATAGCATTGTGATGAACATGGGAGTGCAGGTGTCTTTTTGATATATTTTTTTCATTTGCTTTGGGTATATAACCAGTAGTGGGATAGCAGGGATATAAGGTAGATCTATTTTTAGTTATCCAAGGAACCTCCATACAGTTTTCCACAATGGCTGTACCAATTTACATCCCCACCAATAATGTAGGAGGGTTCCCTATCTCCGCATCCTCACCAGCATTTATTTTCTGTCTTGTTGATAAGAGCCATTGTGACTGGGGTGAGATGATATGTAATTGTGGTTTAAATTTGCATTTCCCTGATGATTAGTGATTTTGAGCATTTTTTCATGTGTTTCTTGGTCATTTGTATGTCTTCTTCTGAGAAATGTCTGTTTAGGCCCTTTGCCCATTTAAATTTTTTTTTTTTTAATTTTTTTGCTGTTGAGTTGAGCTTTTACATATGCTGGATATTTAGCCCTTGTCTGATGTGTGCTTGGAAGACACTTTCTCCCATTCTGTAGGCTGTTTCTTCACTTTGTTGATAGTGCCCATTGCTATGCAGAAGCTTTTCAGTTTGATGTAGTCCCATTTGTTTATTTTTGTTTTACTTGCCTATGCCTTTGTAGTCTTTCTCAAAAAAGTGCTGCCCAGTCCCATTTTGTATAGCATTTCCCCTATGTTTTCTTCTAGGGGTTTAATAGTTTCAGGTCTTAAATTTAGGTCTTTAATCCATTTTGTGTTGATTTTTGTGTATGATGATAGATAGGTGTCTAGTTTCAATCTTCTGCATGTGGATATCCAGTTTCCCCAGCACGATTTGTTGAAAAAGCTGTCCTTTCCCCACTGCATATGCTTGGCACATCTGTTGAAAACCAGTTGGCTGTTAGTGCGTGGGTTGATTTCTAGGTTCTTTATTCTGTTTCATTGATTTCTTTGTCTATTTTTATGCCAACAACATGATTTTTTTTGGTATAGTAGTAAAATATACTATATTTTAACAAAAATAATCCCTTATTGGATATTTTAACAAAAATATAGTATATTTTGAAGTCAGGAAGTGTGATGCCTTCAACTTTGCTTTTTTTTTTTTTTTTTTTTTTTGACTTTTTTCCGTGTCCGGCAACGGATTGCAACCCTCAGTGTTGCCCCCGTACCGGACCGGGGACCGGCAACGGGATCGCAACCCTCGGTGTTGCTCCCGCGCCTCGCTCAGACAGTGAGCGGGAA
>NW_007728102.1:134744-136099 GCF_000696425.1 Galeopterus variegatus | reverse complement strand
GAGCGCCGCCGCGCTTCCCAAGCGGCACACTATCCAGTGCGCCACCGGGCCGGCCCTCAACTTTGCTTTTTTTGTTCAAGATTGTTTTACCTATATGGAATCTTTTGTGGTTCCATGCTGATTTTAAGATCATTTTTTCTGTTACTGTGAAGAATGTCATTTGTATTTTTTTGATTTTAAATTTATTTAATTTTGTTATTTAATATTTATTATTAGCATATTTATTTATGCTAATAAGAAATAACATGTTTATGTTTTTATTCATTATTAGCATATTCATTTTTACAAGTCATGATATTTCTTTACACCCTTTGCAATTCAGGAAAGTGCTTGTTCACATGGGGTGGTGGGAGTGGGGGAGGTGTGAGTGGTTTATCTGTATCAGTATTGCTTTAGTTTAAAAAAATTAAAAGAACTGAAGCAAGCACAATGACATACTAACATTTGTTAAATCTGGATAGATGTTTTATGGATTACTATTGAACTATTTTCTATAATTGTATGGAGTACAGCAATTTTATAACATTAAAAATTAATTTAAAAAATAGATTTAAAAATTTCTCAAAGGATTTTTTAATTTAAATTTTTAAATTTATTATTAGCATATTCCTTCTTACAAATTGTGATATTTCTTTATGCTCTTTGCCCGACCTATCACTTCCCAAACCCCCCTCCCTCCCCCATGTCTAGTATCCTTAGGTTTGTCCTCTCCTTCTGAAAGTTCAACGTACTGTTGTGGTCTTTTCTTTCTTTCCTTCCTTCCTTTCTCACTCCCTACCTCCCTCCCTTCTTTCCTTCCTAGCAGCTAGTTATGAGTGAGAACATGCGGTATTTTTTTTTCTGTCTGCCTTATTTCACTTAACATAATTTTCTTCAGACTCATCCATGTTGCTGCAAATGGCAGGAATTCATTCTTTTTTATGGCTGAGTAGTATTCCATTGTGTATATATACCACATTTTCTGTATCCACTCATCTGATGATGGACATTTGGGCCAGTTCCAACTCTTAGCTATTGTAGAGTGCTGCAATGAACATTGGAAAACAGGCATAAATTCGACTTGATGATTTCCATTCCTCTGGGTATATTCCCAGCAGTGGGATAGCTGGGTCATATGGTAGATCTATCAGAAATTGTTTGAGGAAACTCCATACTCTTTTCCATAGAGGCTGCACCATTTTGCAGTCCCACCAACAATGTATGAGAGTTCCTTTTTCTCCACAACTTTGCCAGCATTTATCATTCGCAGTTTTTTGGATATTCACCATCCTAACTGGGGTGAGATGGTATCTCGGTGTGGTTTTCATTTGCATTTCCCGGATGCTGAGTGATGTTGAGCATTTTTTCATATGACT
>NW_007728102.1:132433-134135 GCF_000696425.1 Galeopterus variegatus | reverse complement strand
TCTGTTTCAATCTTTTGGAATAGTTTGTAGAGAATTGGTGTCAATTCCTCTTTGAATTTCCAGTAAAATTCTGCTGTGAATCCATCTGGTCCTGGGCTTTTCATTGTTGGGAACCTTCTGATAACAGCCTCAATCTCTTTTATTGTTATTGGTTTGTTCAGATTTTCTCCATCTTCTTGGCTCAATTGTGGTAGCTTGTGTGTGTCCAGAAATTTATCCATTTCCTCCAGATTTTCAAATTTATTGGCATACAGTTGTTTATAGAAGTTTCAAATGATTCCTTGTATTTCAGATGTATCAATTGTAATATCAACTTTTACATGTCTAATTTTTGTTATATGGATCTTCTCTCTTCTTTTTCTAGTTAGCCATGCTAATGGTTTGTCAATTTTATTTATCTTTAAAAATACCCAACTTTTTGATTCATTGATATTTTGTATTGGTTTTTGGGTTTCAATTTCATTAAGTTCTGCTCTGATATTAATGATTTCTTTCCATCTGCTAACTTTGGGTTGGGATTGTTCTTGTTTTTCTAGATCTTTAAGGTGAAGTGTTAGGTTGTTCACTTGCCATCTTTCCATTCTTCTGAAGTAAGCATTTAATGTGATAAATTTCCCCCTTAGTATTGCTTTTGCAGTATCCCACAGGTTTTGGGATGATATATCATTATTTTCATTAATTTCAATAGATTTTTTGATTTCCTGTTTGATTTCTTCTTGTACCCATATGTCATTAAGTAGAATGCTGTTTAATTTCCATGTGTTTGTGTAGTTTCCAGAATTTCGTTTGTTATTGATTTCTAATTTTAATCCATTGTGGTCTGAAAAAATACATGGGATAATACCAATTTTTTTGAATTTGTTGAGACTTGATTTGTGACCTAATATGTGATCTATCCTGGAGAATGATCTGTGTGCTGATGAGAACAATGAATATTCTGCGGTTGTTGGATGGAATGTTCTGTAGATATCTGCCAAGTCCAATTGGTGTAGAATGTTCTTTAGATCTTGTGTTTCTCTGCTGATTCTTTGCCTAGGTGTTCTGTCCAATATTGAAGTGGAGTGTTCTGGTCCCCTGCTATTATGGTATTAGTGTCTATTTCCTTCTATAGGTCTAATAGAGTTTGCTTTATAAATCTGGCTGCTCCAACATTGGGCGCATATATATTTATGATTGTTATGTCTTCTTTTTAAAGTCTATTTTGTCAGATATAAGAATAGCTACTCCAGCTCGTTTTACTTTTCTGTTTGCATGGTAAATCTTTTTCCATCCTTTCACTCTTAGTCTATGTGAGCCTTTATAGCTGAGGTGGGTCTCTTGAAGGCAGCATATAGTTGGGTCCTCCTTTTTGATCCAGTCAGCCAGTCTGTGTCTTTTGATTGGGGAACTTAATCCTTTTACATTAAGAGTTATTGTTGAAAAGTGTTGATTTAATCCTAGCATTATATCAATTTTTGTTTGGATGTCTTAAGTGTGTTTTGTTCCTTTCTTTTTGATTTGCTGTTTGATTTCTGTATTTGTTGGTTCCTTGGGTTGTAGATAAACTTTTTTTTTTTTTTTTTGGTTTTTTCTTCATTGTTGCTATTTTTATTTTACTAGTGGGTTTTGATTTTTCTTGGGTTTTTATGGCAGTGGTTGTTGTTTTCCAGGTAGCAAACCCAATACTCCCTTGAGAATTTCTTGTAAGGGTGGTCACATGGTA
>NW_007728102.1:109183-131537 GCF_000696425.1 Galeopterus variegatus | reverse complement strand
TTGTACATTTCTTCTTTCAGGTCCTGTATACTTTTCCTCATTTCATCGTGTTGTGTAGCTGAGTTTTCTTGTATCTCATTTAGTTTCCTTCGATTTATCACTCAAAATTCCTTGTCAGACATTTCAATGGCTTCTTGTTCTATCGCATCTAGAGCTTGAGAGTTTTTACCCTTTGGTGGTGTACTTTCTTGATTTTTCATATTTCTGGTATCTTTCCTTTGATGTTTAGTCATCATGGCAGGGGATTTCATCATCCCCTGATTTGACACTATTGTCTGGCTAGGATGCTGCTGGGGCTGCCAATTTGGTATGGCTGCCTCAGTGTCTGCTCAGTTGGCCACTAGCGCCTTGGGTGCATGGTCACCTCAGGTCTTGGACCCCACCAGGGAGGCGCCTCTCTGGTTAGCATGCACTCTGCTGGGCTGGGGATGGAGTCAGGCGGAGGCGGCAAGGCCTACCTGCTGGGTCACACCAAGATCTGGAGACTTTAAGTGACCAAAAATCTACAAATCCTTTAGAAATATTACAGTCTAACAATGTTTTACCCCCAAATTGTTCTGTGTGCAGGGATAGGAAAGTTGGGATAAAATTGAAATGTAGGGTATTTAGCGTGCAGTTGGGGAACCACGACAAATACACAAAAAAGCCTAACAACAGATAAGGATAACTAATACAAAATGTTAAGGACAAATAGTCCTTAAGAGAGAAATGAGGACACTAACATTTATTGAGCACCAACTCTGTACTATACTCTATGTTGATGGGTCAGTAAGTAAAGAGTGGAGTCAGATACTACTATGGAATTTGGATTCAGTCTAAGGATATTCAAGAGATAAATCCTTTCATGCAATGTTTGTCATCATTCCATTTAAAAGTAATTAGAGCTATTTTTCTGGTATAAATCCAGATGTGTGCTGAATATGTAAGCAAGCCCCTATTTCAGCAGCTATTCATTTTTTGGTTTTAATGTAGTTTTTATTTTATCAAAGTTATATAAGTACATAATTTAATAATCAAATAGTTCTATGAGGCTTGTTAAGAGTAGTTCCCTGACACCTTGTATACCACATATCCTGTCACCTAGGGAAAACCAATCTCATTCTTGTAACATGTTGCTACTTATACTTTGTCAAATAATGTATTTATGTTGCTACTTAATTTTGTTCCTAATTCCTTGGCATTATTTACTTCCTTCTTACTGTAGAAAATGAGTTAGTTCTCTTGCACAATCTCTGCTACATTTCATGTGCTCCACCATCTCAATGGAATTAGTTAATTTCTCAGTGCTTACATGATTATGACTAAACAAATACTTAACTGAGCTGAGCTATACAGTAAACTATGTTTATTTGTCATTTCCTACCAATCTTTTGGTTCTCTCCTCAGTTAGTAATTACTTTGGTTTTGATTGCTTAGCTTTCTGTGTATTTGTCAATGATTTGGTCCCAAACTCTTCCCAGTTGTGTAAATCTTCTTTCATATATTCAAGTACAATTTCATATTCTTAATGTCTTTCCCAGATCGCCAATTTGTGTGTGTGTGTGTGTGTGTGTGTGTGTGTGTGTGTGACGGAGTCTCTGTTGTCTTCCTATTTCTTGACATTTTCCCTGGTTTTAGAGGTACAAATCCTCTAGGAGCTTCCTGGAAAAGGGTGGATGTGTGGCACAGTTTTTGACACTCTGCATATTTTAAATGTTTTTATTCTATCCTTGGTTTAATTGATAGTTCATAAACATCAAACTCTAGGTTGACTAGGAATTGAGCTAACCAAGGATGTGAAAAATCTCTATAACGAGAACTACAAACTACTGCTGAGAGAAATTAGTGAGGATACAAGAAGATGGAAAGATATCCCATGTTCTTGGATTGGAAGAATCAACACAGTGAAAATGGCCATACTACCCAAAGTGATATATAAATTCAATGCAATCCCCATCAAAATTCCAATGACATTTCTCTCAGAAATGGAAAGAACTCTCCAGACATTTGTATGGAATAACAAAAGACCTCGCATAGCCAAAGCAATGCTGAGCAAAAAAAATAAAGCTGGAGGCATAACACTACCTGACTTTAAACTATACTACAAAGCTATAATAACCAAAACAGCATGGTACTGGTATAAAAACAGACACATTGATCAATGGAACAGAATAGAGAATCCAGAAATCAACCCACACACTTACAGCCATCTGATCTTTGACAAAGGCACCAAGCCTATTCAATGGGGTCGGGACTGCCTCTTCAGCAAATGGTGCTGGGAGAACTGGATATCCATATGCAGGAGAATGAAACTAGACCCATACCTCTCACCATATACTAAAATCAACTCAAAATGGATTAAAGATTTAAATATACACTCTGAAACAATAAAACTTATTAAAGAAAACATAGGAGAAACACTTCAGCAAATAGGGCTGGACACAGACTTCATGAATACAACCCCAAAAGCACGGGCAACCAAAGGAAAAATAAACAAATGGGACTATATCAAACTAAAAAGCTTCTGCACAGCAAAAGAAACAATTAACAGAGCTAAAAGACAACAAACAGAGTGGGAGAAAATATTTGCAAAATACACATCCGACAAAGGACTAATATCCAGAATATATAAAGAACTCAAACAACTTTACAAGAAAAAAACAAGCAACCCAATCAAAAAATGGGCAAAAGAGCTAAGCAGGCATTTCTCTAAAGAAGATATACAAAAGGCCAACAGTCATATGAAAAAATGCTCAACATCACTCAGCATCCAGGAAATGCAAATCAAAACCACACTGAGATACCATCTCACCCCAGTGAGGATGGCTAAAATCCAAAAGACTTTGAACGATAAATGCTGGCGAAGTTGTGGAGAAAAAGGAACTCTCATACATTGTTGGTGGGAATGCAAAATGGTGCAACCCCTATGGAAAATGGTTTGGAGGTTCCTCAAACAGCTGAAGATAGAGCTACCATACGATCCAGCTATCCCACTACTGGGAATATACCCAAATTAATTCACCCACATACACACTCACAAAAAAACCGGGGGGGGGGGCGAAGAAGATAAAACAACTATACTTTTTTGAAGTTGTTACAACAAGCAAATGGAAAGGACATTCTTGGGTGGGAGGGGAGAGAGGGAGGAGGGAGGGAGGTGTCGGTGATGGGCCATAATAATCTAATACATTGTATATTGACAAAATAAAAATTTAACGAAAAAAAATCTCTAGGTTGAAAATAATTGTCAGAATTTTGAAATCATTGTTTCATTGTTTTCTAAATTTCAGTACTGTTGAGAAGCCCAATACCATTCTGAGATCTGATCCTTTGTGTGAAATGTGTTCTTTCTCCCTTAACCTTTGAGGAACTTTTCTCTCCTCCAGTGTTCTAAAATTTTTGATGATGTGTTTCGCTGATGGCTATTTTAATCCACTGTGCTAGGCACTCAATGGGCCCTTTCAGTCTGGAAACAAATGTCCTTCAGGCCTGGGAAATTTTATTGGGTTATTTCTTTGATTATTTTCTTCCCTCTGATTTCTATATTCCCTCTTTCTGTAACTCCTATTATTTGGATTTGAATCTCCTGAGTATGTCTCTATTTTTACTATCTTTTCTCTCCTACTTCTACCTCTTTGTCTTTTTTCTCTACTTTCTGGGATATTTCTTGAACTTCATCTTTTAACACTTCTTGTTGAACTTTTCATATTTGATAAATTATTTTTAACTTTCAAGAGCTCTTTATTATTCCTTTAATGTTTCTTTTTTAAATAGCAAACAGTTGTTTCATGAGTTAATAACCTCTCATCTCTTCGAAGAGTCGAGTATTTTTTAATCACTTTTTAAAATTAATAGTCTGTTTTTTCCAAGTCGCTTGGTTATGTCTATTTATTTTGATATCGTCCTTTATATTGGAGACTTTTTTCAAATGCCTTGTTATCCTTGGCCACTACTTCATAGTTAATCTTCTAAAGAGCAGATTGGAACCTCTGGATGATGAATGGGATTTGTTGACTGTGGCTTCATAGTAGTGTGATCTGTGTAAATCATTTCCATGGGAACACTTGGATTTTTTAATCTCCTTTATTGTAGGGTATAGGCCTGGTTGCCAGCATTCTGGAATCTTAGTGGGGAAGGAATTTTGAGGTTCTTTATATTCTACATGTGAACTTTCACATAATCCCTTTTTTAGTAAAGTAGCCTAATCTTTAGTCATATCCAGTGTCTCCTATTCCAGAGACTCTATTTTACCTTTTCAAGAGAACTGACTTCCATTATTTTTCCATGTGCAGGAAGAGGGCAGTGTGCCAGTTACTTGAATTAGAGAAGGGGCTTGGGTTCTAACTCCTCAGGTAAATTCAAGTAAACTGTTAAAACCAATTTTCTTGCTTTTAGCCCCTCATCACATTTCAGAGGTTACTGGCACTATCCTTCCCTGAGTATTTTGGAGGTACACTGATATAAATTTGGTTGCTTCTTGGCTTCCTCTACTGCAAGCTAGGAATTTAGCTGTCCTGGGTGTGCCAAGTCAGTTTCCACTCATCCATCTGCTTTCCATATTGCAACATTTTGTTTCCTGTTATCTCCTTTCCTATTCTTTTGGTCCTGCTACAACAGCACTGGCACAGAATAGGTGCTAAATTAACATGTATTGAATTAAATTGAATTTAGAGCTGTCACTCTAAAGTGACATTAAAACATTGCCCCAAACCCTTTCAATGGTAGATCAAAACAGAAAGTGGTAAAACAAAACAAAAGTGAATGACTCTATTTTACAGAAGACAGCTACTTCTCAATCCTCAATTATAATCTAGTATTCCGTTTTTGTGCTGAACCCATACGCATTACTCCTATATGTTGTTGTGCTATATCTTAAGAAATCAGAGAAGGCCAGAATCAATAAGAATTCTATCTAGCTTTCATAACAAAAGTTCACAAAACCTCAGATTTTTCTGGCCTTCTGAAATCCTGCATTAGCAGGACTTTTTTTTTAATTGAATCTGGGTTATGAAGGGGAAAAACATTTTTGGAGCTAGAAAATGTTTGAATTGCTGCAGTATTAGAAAAGAAACCAATTTATCGAATGGCACAGCTGTTCACTGTATGATCATTATGATCCTTGTTATTTGGGTGCTGGTTGGTATTTATATCTAATTAGCTCTCTTACACACCATCAAGCAATCTGCATTTAGGGAATAGCGAAAAACTGAAATATATAGAGATCCAAGCTGCCAAATACATATAACAGAATGAATTCAAGTTTAATTCACTGCAGACCGATTATTAACAAACCACTGAAATTAGTTTGCATTTTTACTTGTGCGTGTGTGTGTTTTATAGGAGATGAAAAGGCAACAGGAATAAACTTTTTTAAAAATACTTTTTTCTCATTACTCCCTGACCTTGGAGAGCTGGACTGCTGTCATAATGAGATTTTGCAACCCATTGCCTCCTTGATGTCTATTTACCGATATGCATTATAACACTTTATAATACATTAATAAAAATGTCAGTTCTTAGTTCCTTATTAGCAACTTATGTGTTTCACAGGTAAAGTCATGTTTTTGCTATACTACCACATATAAAAAACACTTATAGACAGATTAGTGTTTATGAAAGCACAAGTGGTCACAACCAAGTTTTAAGGGTCTTATTTGGCTATTATATATAGCAACAAAGTATATACTCTTATTAATGAGAAAAAGCATCATAATGATTCCACTGAAGTTATCATCTTACATTTTTCACTTGATTTCTTATTTTAACTTTTTGTTTAAAAGTCATTTCAGATTTACAGAGGAGATGCAAAGATAGTACAGAGATGTTACGGACTGAATGTTTGTGTTCTCTCAAAATTCATATGTCGAAGCCCTAACCCCAGTGTGGCTGTGTTTGTAGATGAAGCCGGTAAGGAAGTAATTAAGGTTAAATGAGGTCGTAAGGGTGGGGTCCTGATGTGATAGAATTAGTGTCCTCATAAGAACAGACATTAGAGCTCGCCCTCTCCTTCTCCTCTCTCTGTCTCTGTGCCTCTCTCTGTGTATCTCTGTTTGTCTGTCTCTCTCTCCTCGTGCTCATGCATCAAAGAAAGGTTATGTAAAAACATAGTGAGAAGGAGGCTGTCTACAAGCCAGGAGGAGAACCATCACTAAAAACCAACCGTGCTGGCACCTTGTTGTCAGACTTCCATTCTCCAGAACTGTGAGAAAATCAATTTCTGTTGTTTAAACCACCCAGTCTATGTCATTTTATAGTGGCATGAGCTGACTTCAGATGAGAGCGTTCCCTTATAAACTTCACCCAGATTCCCCTAATGACATCACACATAACCATGATACATTTATCAAAATTCATTCTAGCATTCTTCCTTTGCTTATTTATACTCCTTTTCCTGACAGTGTGAAACCTGGCTCACATTATCTACAGTATATTTACTCATTTGTTCAAAGCTAGTATACATATAATTTCGAAACTGCTAATTCCTTTCATTGTGAGAAACAAATCGCCCAGCTAAAGTCCAGTGTTTTTCTTTTTTGTCTTTAGCTTAACACTGTCTAGTTAAAAACACCATTTTACTTAGGTCAGCTCCTTTCTTCTCCACCACCTTCAGAAAGATTCCTGAGCCCTATTCTAAGAGATTTTCTTTCAGTAGTTCTTGGGTGTGGCTCTAGAATTTTTATTTTTACCCAGCCTTCTTATACAATCCCTGGACTTCAGTTTCTGATTTACTGATACAGGGTATGTTGAGTATAAATTGAGCACATCCCCATTCTCCAATCTTGCAGAGCCCAAATAAGTTAACACAAAACTAAAACATGCCCCATTAATCCAAGCCAGAGAGGAGCATTATGAGTACTCTTTGGAGGTTTAACCCTTCTCATATTTACTTTTTCTCTACTTCTTCTACACTGAGTTCTATTTACTTATGTGAATTCTAAGGAAGAGGGATATCAGATAAAATGTGGCTTCTTGTTTCTTTTTAAGTATTACTCTAATAACAGAAACTGGGAAGCCACTTTCAGGAAACTGGGAGATCAGAAACTATCAGATTTATAGCAGAAACAAGCTTGAGTCAACCTCTCTTGTGACCTTGAGTTCATTCTTTATTTTGATGAATACATGAGTGCTCTGGCACGTCACTGCTTTGGCACTTCATTGGTCCCGCAAGGTAAGACATGAGGGCTGCTGCCTTCGGCAAGCCATACTTATAATGAAACTCTTTACCTATCTCTTGTAAGTTCCAGAAAACTTTGCTAATGGATATTTCTGCTGAAGACTTAAAATAGGGTAGTTTGATTATTTGCATTTTAGAGATGATGAAAGAGAAATGCATAACTGAAATGATAATTTAATATTCAAAGCACTACAGTAATAATCCAGCTTAACTCCACCAATTGCATAAGATGAAAACCCTTCTGTCTGTGTGGCCTCTGCATTTTACTGGTCATTTTCAGGGGACATTTACTTCCATAGACTTTGAGGAACAATATAAATCTGTACTTATTGTAACATAGAGAAAGTTAAAATATGATCCAAATATGATAAAGGTTCTGACTTAGAGTTTTCTTTTTACTTTCCAAGCTTCAACCTAAAGGCATTGTTTCTTCCCTTGAGGTATCATACTGGGAAACATGTTGTGAAATACCAGCCAGCAGTTAGTTGTAGAGAGCTGCTAACATTTCAATAAGAAGAATACCATTCTATGTCTTAGTACTATGGTGATGTTAGTAAAAAGAATGAACATTTTGCAAGAGAAAAGATCCAACCCACTTTGAAGAGCTTTGTTGTTCAACTGGTAATCAACGGCAGGGAAGTTCTCTCTGATTCAACATCTGGTACTCAGTTAGAATTCGTAATTCAGAATAACTGAAAGGAAATCCATTCGGAGGTTAGCTTATTGAATTTGGATGCATTTTTTTAAAAAAGAAAAAAATCAAAAGTCTATGTGCCTTGGAAATCATGTAATGCATTTCTCTTCATTCTTTTGCTTGATATAATGTCCCCTTGTTACTTTTTCTAATGTACAGGCTAGGTTACTATAATACAGTGTCACTCCCAATAAACATGTCATTATTCTGTAGCTTGTGCTGACTTTCCTCTCTCCTTTTTCCATGCCCCCTACCATCTGCCCCAATGCACCAGTCATTCATGAGTAATAAACTGTCATTCTATTCTGAAACCAAGTGGGCCACTCTCCACAACAACTCCACAGCAATCTATGAAAATAGAGGGGAGATGGGAATTCAGAATGTATTCCATCTTACAGTTGGCACAGCTGTGCTCTGAACCTGGTCAATGGATATATTTATTTTAGGTTATGAACCAATAGAAAATAGGGACTTTGCAAATATCAAAGTACTGTGCACTTTCCTTACTCTAAATTTAAGTACTTGACAATTGGCCAATTATTAAAGAAGCTGTATGTGTTTTACATGATTTGTTTGGGATAACTCAACACTCTTCTATCTGAGGACACTACAAATACAGTACATGATTGTATTACATAATTATATATTATCTATAGCTAATAGAAAGAGACATTGCTGCATGGACATATGTCAAGTTTAAATGTTTAAATGCTGTTAGAATGGGAACTTTTTGTTCGGTTGCATATAAATGGAATAAAAAGACATGATTTGTTTAGCCTGGACAGTGTTTTTGGCATAGTACAGAGTTTAAGCATTTAAGTCATATTGGGAGAGACACTTTTTCCTCAAGGGATCTATAAACAACATCTATCACATTCAAAGAAAGACTTCTCATTTGATCTCCTGGAAATATTCCCTGGGTATTTTTCACCCCTGCCTGCTGTTGTCACAGTTTGACAGTAAAAGTATAAGCAAGACAACAATGTGTAATTGCCTGCACCTTGTCAATTCAATATGTAGTGGCTTTGGTCATTCATACCCTGATTATAATAATAGCCAAAGGAAAAAACACTAAAAAGTCAAAATGTCTCTCTCATAAGTTGTCAAACAGTGAGAGAGCTCTTTGCTCAGTACTCAAATGTCTTTAAAATTGCCACCCAACTTAATTCTTAATGTCAAGCATTACATGATTGATTATACTGTAAAACTTTTAGAAATTTGGATTTTGAAGGCAGAGTGATGTTGACTTATGTACCTAGACCATTGCCCCTGGGAATTTTCATTCCATCACAAATTCATACATTCCTATATTTTCCATAGCAAAGGATATTGGAGGAAGAGGCTGAGGTATTCCCAGGCCCAGTTATGAAAAAAACATATCATCATAGGAAGCAATAAAGCCATAGAAATGGAGAACACAGTGTTCATACCCAGGTCTAAGTCTTCTGATAGCTTCCAATGCAAAAGGAAGTAAAGGTAGGAAAGGGAGACTGCGTCAGTGAAAGAGATTATGGGAGGAAGCAGCCCAAATAGCAGCCAGTGAAATGGAAGTGCTAAAGACAGACCTCACTGAATGTATCAAAAAGGTCTTTACTGCATGTCAATGAAGACTTCAGAGAACACCAGTGTGTATAATAATGAAGCACCATACTGAAAGAGAAGGAAAGTACCACAGTTCTTTGTGGCTACTATATGCCAGGCTCTGTGCTTTGTGCTTTACATTTGTGTGATCTCCCTTAATCTTCACAAAGCACTATGAAAACAAGGAGACACAGTTTAGAGGGGTTATTTGTCTTGCCCAATTCTGCTGCTCATTATGTATGTACTATTGAACTTCTGACTGCAGTTTCAACTCAGGCGTATTTCCTTAGCCACGATAGAGAAAATTACTGAACACTGAAACTTGTAAATGGCTACAAGACTCTCCTTGGCCACTCAGAGTGGTTCCTCTTATCTTTCCACTTTGGTTTAGGAAACAGAAATAACTCCCAATAACATGTCATTATTGTGAAGTTCCATTATCAGAAAATTGCTCTATATCTGCAGTTTCTTTGAATATTTCCTTCATTTACTTATCTAACCTGAAACTTGGTAGTTATGAAAAATTCATCCTTTTCCTGCCATTATCTCAAGTGGGCACTTCTTTTTTTCCTTTATACTCCATGTAACTCAAATGTTGGGATTAGTATCCTTCTTGCTCCCCAGTGTTGCTTATGGACTTTTACTCCTCTGTCTCTTGCTAAAAACCCTGTTTTTATTAGGATCACATAATCGCTATAGTTCACCTCTTTTTTAGTAGCATTAAGCTGAAAAAAAATTTGAATCTACATGATCAATCTCTTGCCCAGCCGATAAGCATCAAAAAACCTCTATCACCCTGTGTGTGTGATCATGCAAACCAAATGAACATTCAACAAATCACAGCAATTTTAACAAATGTTTCTTTAATTTTACTTTCTAACTCTTTGCAATCACTTTTTCACACCTTGTTTATTCTTCCTAAATATTTGAGCTATCTATCACTGCCCTATGTCTCATACTTCATAGAGAAAGTAGAACTTATTAGATGGGAGTTGCTGTATCATCATCAAATAAGAAAAAAGCTTAGGAGTATCTTTTCCCATCTTTGCCTTTCCCCTCCTATTTCAATAGAGGAAGAAGAGGGAATTCCGATGAGTACATGAACTTCAAACCAGTTTCCAAAAGACCACAAGACAGATATAATCCACAGATCAGTCAAAAGCCACGAGGGAGAAAATGAAGACAAGAAATATGGCGAGTGACAAGTTAGTACGGAGGTAAGAAATTTAAGAAAATACCAGCACAAACAACTTCCTGAAGGAGAGATGATCACCATGAAGTGCAAAAACTATTTTTTGTTGAAAACTAGAGGTGAGAAATTGGTTAGCAGGGTTAAACCCAATTTATTTCAAAGGATAAGGAATAGAGCTAGATGAAGAATCACAAGCAGAAGACATATTTGCAAAAAGTCATCTGCCTCCGTGGCAGTAGAGAGGAAATTCTTTGGGAATAAAGCCTGAATGGCCACAGTGGCCCCCATTTCGATCAATCTACAAATAGCTGGTCTAGGAAAGTCCAACTCATTCAGTGATAAATAATATAGAGGGGAACTGGTATGGCATTGACATAAAGATATAAGAAAAATATAAAAAAGAGCAGCAAAATTTAGAAACAAAAGAACACTCACCAGAATATGTTGCAATAAAATAAATGATTTAAAAATAATGAATCAATCACACTTATAAAGGAAGATCACAAATCCGAAATGTACAGTCAGAAAAAAAATGAGACAACAGAAGCAGTGAAGCATAAGCTGGAATCACTAAGGAGATAAGAAAATGAAGAGAAAAAAATCCGAAACAAAAACAAAACTGACAGAATCACAAAAGAAAACAGATGCTATGGAAAATTGGGTGTGATACTGTGAAATAATAACAAATATGTATATTGGTCTATGTCCCTGGTTCCTGACATAAAGCTCCTAAAGCCCTTGTAGATACGGGCACTACAAGAATCTTTTGTTCTAATATTTGGTCTTTGACTTCCAGTTCCTGAGAAAGAGCTCCTAAGACCTTTGTAATTTTCCTGAATGATATCAGCATCTGACACAGAGTTCCTAAATCACTTGGAATTACTTGGGTTATAAGAGTATCTTTTGTTCTGATGAGGCAACTCTTGGTGGGCTCCTGGATAGCCTTGGGATAGGGGCTGGTTGCCAGAGAACCAACCATGTGATCAGAGGGTCACAAATTGCAGCCCTAACTCTGACCTCTGGGGAGAGTAGAGGGACTGAAATTGAGTTGATCACCAATGGCCAATGATGTAGTCTATCATGCCTATGTAATGAAACCTCCATAACACCCCTCCCCCCCCAAAAAAAAAGGATTTTGAGAACTTCTGGATTGCTGAATTCGTGGAGGTGCCTGGAGGATGGCACACCTGGAAAAGCCATGGAAGCTACATGCCCCTTCCCATATACCTTACACTATGCATCTCTTCCGTCTGGCTGTTCATCTGTACCCTTTGTAATATCCTTTATAATAAATGAGTAAGTGTAGGTAAAGTGTTTCCCTGAGTTTGGTGATCTACTCTAGCAAATTAATTGAAGGGGAGGTGTTTGTGGGAATCCCAAATTTATTTACTACCTGTGATTGGCATCTGAAGTAGGGGACAATCATGGTAGGCTGAGCCCTCAATCTATGGGATCTGATGCTGTCTCCAGGTAGATAGGATCAGAACTGAGTTAAAATTATAGGACACTCACTTGGTGTCCACTAAAGAATTGATTGTTGGTGGGGGAAAATCCCCACGCATTTTGGACACAGAAGTGTTCTGAACTGAGTGTGAGAGTAGAGGAAAAAGTTGGTTGTTTTCTTCAGATAGAGTTAGAAACACAAAAGATAGAAATTAGAAAAAAAATAATGAAGATGATAATAATAAAATGAATAAAGACTTTGAAAAGGATGAATGAGAAATAGATTTAGAAGCCAGGCAAAGAAGAGTGAACTTAGTGTAACGGGAGTACTTGAGGAAGAGAACTAAAACAATAGAACAAGTTTTTAAATATATTAATCAATAAAACTCTACTAATAAAAGAAGACAAAGCTACATATAGAAAGAACTGTGTAAGGAACATTGTGTGTGTAAGAGAAAATTGAACCAGAATGGTCAATGCTGGGAAATGTCCTAGTACAATTATTGGTTGTTAAAGATAAAGAATTCTTTGAGCAGCCAGACAAAAAGATCAAGTCATGTATAAGAAGAAAATAATTAAGCCAGCCTCAGCTTTCTCCACAGAAAAATTCTAAACCAAAAGACAGTGAAACAACATCTACGAAGTATTAAAGGAAAGAAAATGTGAGTCGATGATTTATATCCAAACTATCCTTTATGTGTAAAGACTACATACACATTGTTTTGAAGTGGCAAGATTTCCGACTATTGTTTCTGTGAGCCTTTTAGTGGAAATTGCAAGAGGAATAATTAGAGTCAGAAAAGTGATGACAAAGATTAAACCAAAAGATTGGCATTGAACTTTGAACATATTTAACTGTATAATGAAGACCAAAACAAAAGTGGGAATACAGTGACAGAATAGAATGTAAATGCCATATGCCTTAAAAAATGTAGAAATTGTGTAATTAACACCAGTTGGGAAGAGTAAGGGAGAGAATGTGGTGGTAGAGTAAGTGTGCTGATAACCTCATTTGTAATAGATGGGACTCACAAGAAGCCATTTAAATATGATGAGGCATAGTAATAGTTGAGGCAAGTAATAGTTGTATGTTTGGCTACATAAGAGAAAATACTGAGAAAGAGTGTATTATTGAAGAACAAAGATACTTCACTTCTTGCAGTGGTAAAGAGACTTACATCACCAATTTAAAGAAAAGAGAAATTTAAGATTGAATCATAAAGCAAAACCAAAATTTATGCCATGTATATAAGAGATAAATCTACAGCAAAGTGATTCTCAAGGTTGGCAAGTAAAAATATACACTAAATAAATACAAACAGAAAAAGGCAAGGGTCAGGTTTTTAGTATAAAACAAGCTGCAATTAAGACTAAAAGCATTATAAAAAAAGAGGGAGGGACACTTTAAAGTGATAAAGGGTATAATTCACATGTAAAATAAAATGGAGTTGTATATCTAGCACCATGTAGCATAGTAAAAACATTTATAGATCAGAAATCATTAGAAATAAAAGGAGAAATAGATAAAAATATAATAGAATGATAATTCTCTCTCAATCTTTGTCAAATTAAATACTAAAAAGGTAAGAATATAGAAGAAACAGATAATATAATTTATAGGTAACTTTTGATATATATTGAATGTTGTAACCTAAAAATAGAGATGGAAAAAATTTTCCAATAGACTCTATAGCAATCACTATTAATGTAGTATAAAAATACTTTCTGATTACAATAAAATAGGTCTTGAAATTTCTAAATCTTTTTTTAAAATCATGAAAACAATGTGTTTTGTCTATAAACTAAAAACAAAGTTCTGTAATTTTAGAGAGTCCAAGAGGAAGTACAAAACTGAAGTATATTTGTCGTTAAAACAAATATAGTAAAAGCATTATTTATCAGTACCTAACAGATACAGCTAAAGCAGTGCTTGTGGGAAAATTCAGGGCCTTAAACATGTATACAAGTAATAATTCAGAATGAAAGCTAATAAATTAGAAATCTGGCTTAAAATTAGAATTATGACGCAAAAATAATTACAGTAAATTTGAATTAATAAATTGATATAAGATAGAGAAATTGACTTAAACTTATAAAAAAGTATTAGAAATAATAAATAAACCTAAAAATATATTTCTAGTAAATCTAACTAAGAAAAAAGGGGAAATCACTAATAAAAAGCAAGAAATAAGGAGGAAATAACCACAGAATTAGAATTAGTTAAAAAGATAAGAAATACTCTTCTCAAACTTATACAAATAAATTTAAAGTCTTGATAAAATATACAATAGTCCAGAAAAATATAATTTACCAAATTTACCTCAGAAAAAATAGAAATTCTGAACATATGCATTTCTAGATTAAATGAAGAAGATTGTCAAAGTACAGCACTCTCCACCCCACTGTCAAACAACAATAGAAATAGATGGTTTCACAAGATATTCTCCAAAATTTTAAAGGACAGATAATTACAAAGTTACTAAAACTGCTCAAGAAAGGAAATCTTCCAAATTTTATTTATGAAGTGAGATTAATGCTAATAGTAAAACTTGGAAAAGATTGCACAGAAAATAATAATAAAAAAGTTACAGACAAATATCACTTATGTGTATTGATGTGAAAACTCCCAAACAAGAGTGATGTCAGCAAAAATGGCAAAGTAAGATCTTTGAAAATTCTCTCCTCTGTTCAGTCAATGAGTAAACTGGCAAAAATTTTCAAATTCAGAATTTTCAGAGCTCTGGAAATTAACCAAAAGTTTGCATCAATATAGGGAACATTTATCCAAGAAAAACTTTTGAATCTAGCATCAAGCTTTGGGACAATTTAACTTGTCCTGTTCTGATCCTTCTCTCCCCAGCTCCAAGGTATCCTTGAACACCAACAGCCTGTAATTGTGAAAAACAGCAGCCTGGAAGACGCCAGAGGGGGCAGAATGAGGTTGGAGTCCCTTTAAAGCCTTATTGTCAGAGGATTGTCATTATTTGACCTGTCTGGTGATTTCCTGAAATATCCTACTTGCAAAGCTGTCTTTATTTGGTCTCACTCAAAGCTCAGTCAGTGCAAACAGCCTTTCTCTTGAAGCACTTGTTAAAAAAATTACTGGCAAGTGTTTAACTTTGTGGCTTCTGGAGGAGGTATATAACAGTTGGGGTAAACAATAGGCTATGACCAAAAGCCTAAAAGGAAAAGCTGGAAAATAAGATGCCCATATGGGATTTATAAAGCTTTGACATACTCTTGGGAGTCTTAAAGGTCATGTGCATGCATCAGGATGTGAGAATGCCAAGGGCTGTTCTTATGCACAGATCTGTGAATGTTCACAAGAAAGACTTGAGAAGGCCCTAAATTCTCATGTCTGGCTGACCTTGAGTCTCGACAAGCAGAAAGGGAATACTAAGGCAGAAGTGTCAACTTCCTGGCTGAGTATTGAAGGTGTGCACCAACATGCACACAGAGCCCCTCAACAAAGCCTGGGAAACATTAAATTCAAGCATTTAAGGAAATCTCTGTCCAATCATTCCCTGACAACTAAGCCAACTGAAAAGAGATTTCAGTGTTCACATATGACAAAGAGTACAGTCTTTACAGAATTAGTTCAGAAAAGTAACTAAAAAGCAAACAAAGAGTAACAACAAACCATAGGGAAAGAGCTTGGCACATTATATTATTTGAAATGTTCAGTTTCAGCAACAAAAACTACAAAATAAGACATAGAAACAGGAAAAAAAAAAAAGAATCAATAGAAAGTAACCCTGAAGAAGCCCAGATGTTGGATTTATTAGACAAAAAATTTAAATAAACTATTTTAAATACTAAAGGAAACCACGTCTAAAGAACTAAAGGGAAGTATGAAAACAGTATTTTACCAAATGAAAAATTATCAATAAAGACATAACAATTATAAAAATAAGCAAATAGAAATTCTGGAATTGAAAAATACAATAACTAAGTTGGAAAATTCACTAGAGGGTCTCAAAAATAAATTTGAGCAGGCAGAAAAAAAGAATCAGCAAATGTGAAGGTAGGTCAGCTGAGATTATTTGGTGTGAGGAATAGAAATTTTAAAAAATAAGTAAAAATAAACGGATATCTTTGACTTAGAGACCTGTGAGACACTATCAGCCAAATCAACATGTGAAGGTTAGACTCAGAAGAAGAAGGAGACACAGGGGTAGAAAAAATATCTGCAGAAGTAATTGCTGACACTTTCCAAATTTGATTAAAAACCATTTATATACACATTCGAGAAGCTCAAAAAACTCCAAGTAAGATAAAATAAAAAAGGTTAATGCCTAGACACATTATGATCAAACTGTTAAAAGCCAAGAAAAAGAGGGAATCTTGAAAGCAGCAAGAGAGACTCATCATGTACAAGGAATTCTCAGTAAGATTAACACATAATTTCTCATCAGAAACCACGGAAATCAAAGGGTAGTGGGTGACATATTCAAAGTGCTGAAGGAAAATTCCATATATTATTTTTTGAAAATTTTATTTTATTTTTTTAATTATGCATATATATGGGGTACATTGCTGATTTTCAATAATTGTGTACAGCATGTGGTGGTTAGATCAGTATAGTTGGCTTATTCATCATTACAATACACAATTATTCTTTGTGTCCATTGACCAGTTCCTCATTAGCCCCCCTCACTCTCCTCATTGCATCCCCTTTTCCACCTCTAGCTTTATAAAAGTTCAACATTTGTGATTGTTGTTTCTTTCTTTCTCTCTGTCTCTCTTTATTGTTCATTTGTTTATGGATTCAGTTCCCAGCTGAAGGAAAATTCTGTCAACCCAAAATACTGCATCTCACAAGATTATCCTTCAAAAATAATAAAAATATAAGATATTCTTGGATAACCAAAAAATGAAAGAATTCACATCTAGAAGACCGGACCTACAAGAATTAGTAAAGAGAGTGTGTATTAGTCAGGGTTCTCCAGAGAAACAGAACAGAACCAGTAGGACACACACACACATGCACACACATGCATGCTTGTATATGAATGTGTGTGTGTGTATGTATACACATATCTATAAATCATGTGATTATGGAGGCTGAGAACTCCTATGATCTGCCATCAGGAAAGCCGGTGGTGTAGTTCTGAGAACCTGGGGGCTAATGGTGTAAGTCTCAGTTGAAGGCAGGAGAAGACTTATGTCCCAGCTCAAGCAGTCAGGCAGAGAAAGGAAATTCCCCTTTCCTCCAGGCTGTCAATGGATTAAGTAATGCTCTCCCACATTGGGGATGGCATTCTGCTTTATTCAGTTCACTGATTCAAATGCTAATCTCATTTGTAAAAACCCTCACAGACACACCAAGAAATAATGTTTATTTGGGGAACCCCATGTCTGAGTCAAGTTGACACATAAAATTAACCATCATAGAGTGACTGAAGGAAATGAAATGAAAGAAAAGGACACTAGTCAGTATCTCTAATCCACATGAAGAAATGTCCAAGTGGTATTTATCTCAGGAATGCAAGGTTAGTTCAACATACAAAAATTAATAAATTAATAAATGTAATACAGCATATTAATCAAATACATAAAAAAACACACATGATTATCTAAATGGACACAGAAAAAGAATTTGAAAAAATTTAACACAACACCCTTTCCAGATAAAAATACTCAACAAACTGGTAGTAGATGTTAACTTTCTCAATCTGATAAAAGTCATGCATGAATATCCCACAACTCATATTATGCTTTAAAGTTGAATGACTGAAATCTTCCTACCTAAAATTAGAAATAAGAGAAGGATGTCTACTCTCATCAATTTTATTCAACATTGTGATGGAAGTTCTAGCCAGGTCAATTAGGCAAGAAAAATAAATAAGAGAAATTCAGATTGAAAGGAAAATTTCTCTATTTGCAGATGATATAATCTTGCACATAGAAAATCCTAAGGAATCTACCCGTTAGAGTTACTAATAAGTTCACCAATTTTTTAGGATACAAGATCAGTATAAAAACATTACTTGTATCTCCATAAAATAGCAGTAAACAATACAAAAATGAAATTGAGTAAATACTTCCATTTAAAATGCCATTATAAATAAATTTAGATATAATGTAACAAAAGAAGTGAAGACTTGTATATTCAAAAGTACAAAGCATTGTTGAAATTAATTAAAGGTGGACTAAATAAATGGAAGGATATCCCATGTTTATGGATTGTGAGAAATATATTGATAGCCCAATACCCAAATTAATCTATGGATTTAATGTAATCACTATAAAAATCACAGCTGGCTTTTTTTTTTTTTTTTGCAGAAATTGACAAGATGATCCTAAAATTCAGATAGAAATGTGAAGGACCCAGGATAGTCAAAACAATCTTGAGAAAAAACAAAGTTTGAGGACTCACTTTGTGATTTCAAAAGTTAGTATAATTCGACAGTAATCAAGACTGTTGGGTTCAGGCATAAGGGTAGACACAAAGATCAACAGAATAAAATTGAGAGTTCAGAAATAAACCTGTACATTTATATTTAATCTATTTCTAACAAGGGTGCCAAAACAATTTAATGGGAAAAAGTATAGTGTTTTCAACAAATGGTACTGGGACAACTGCATATCCACCTGCCAAACAAACAAACAAACAACTACAAAAAAGAAATTGTATTCCTATCTTACACCATATACAAAACTTAACTCAAAATAAATTAAAGACCTAAATATGAGAGGCAAAACTATAAAACTCTCATAAGAAAACATAACTGTAAATCTTTGTGACTTTGGAATAGCCGATGGATTATTAGATATGAAACCAATAACACAAACAACTAAAGGAAAAATATAGATAAATTGGACTGTATGAAATTTAAAATGCTTGTGCTCTGAAGGATACTATCATGAAAGTGAAAGGGCAAACCACAAAATGACAGAAATCATATATTTGATAAAAGTCTAGTATCCAGAATATATGCAGAACTCAACATTAGACTATAACAGGACAAATAACCTTTTAATTAAAAATTGGCAAAGAACTTGAATTGATATTTCTTTAAACAAAATAAATAGAATAACTAATAAGCACATGAAAAGATGCTCAGTCCCCAAATTTAAGGAAACGCAAATGAAAACCATTATTAGGTACCTCTTCGCACCCACTTGGATGGTCATATTCAAAGACAGACAGTTACAAGTGTTGTCAAGTATGTGGAGAAATTGTAACCCTCATACATTGCTCATAGGACTGTAGAATGGTGCAGCCATTTTGGAAAACAGTTTGGCAATTCCTCAGAATGTTAAACAGAAAACTACCTTACAATACAATAATTCTGCTTCTAGGCATATATTCACAAGAATAGAAAAATCCACACAAAAACTTGTACATCAAAGTCATGGTAGCATTATTCATAGTAGCTAAAAAGTGGAAACAATGAAAATGACCATCAGTGGATGAATGCACAAACAAACGTGCTATATCTATACAATATAATATTATTTAGCACTAAAAAGAATGAAGTTCTGATATATGCTACAACATGGATGAACCTGAAAACATTATGTTAAGTGAAAGAAGCCAGACACAAAGGCCACATATAGTATAACTCATTTATACATAATGTCCAGAATAGGCGAATGAATGCGTGAGAGGAGAAAGGAGATTAGTGTTTTCCAAAGGCTACGAATGGCTGAGGGTGGGGGAGGGTTGAGGAGTGACTACTCTTAGGTAAAGGGTTTCTTTTTGGCATGATGAAAATATTCTGGAATTAGTAGTCATGGCTGCACATCCTTGTGATTTTAATAAAAATTACTAAGTTGTACACTATAAAAGGGCAAATATTATGGTATGTGTCATATCTTTAAAGAATGCTGAAAAAAAATCTTGAGAAGAATATTGGCAAACAGAATTTGGCAGTACATATTAAGAAACATACATCCAGACCAATAGAATTTATTGTTGAAATCAAGAATGGTTCACTATTTGGAAATCTACTTAACAAATGATTGTATTAATTGATCTAAGGAGAAAATTATATACTCATCTCCATAGATGCTGAAAAGGCATTTGACAAAATTCAATGACAAGTCTCAATTTAAAAAACCCAATAAGAATAAATCAATATTTCTTTAACATGATTAACTATATTTATCTTAGCCCAAAATTCAATATTATAGGGAAATACAGCAATGATTAGCGCTAAAATCAGCAAGAAGTTTGGAATGTCCACTATCTCCTCTATTATTTAACATTTTACTGCACACAATAGCTAAAGCAATTAGATAAGACAAGGGACATACAAGTACAAAAATTGGAAAGAAGAAAAATATGATCATTTATTGCAGATTATATAAATGTAAATCAAAAATACAAGAGAATCAATAGAAAAACTACCACAAGCAAACAAGTATACAGTAACATAGTGGAATATATATTAATGTATGAGTATCAATAGTACATATAACTCCATTTACAACAGCAACAATATAATAAAACACCAAAGAATGAACTTAGAAAATGTATAATACCTACATGAAGAAAATATTTTTTTTGTAGATCATCTTGTTTATTTCCCAGTCACAGTAGGATTGTCTACCTTTTTAATTACATTTTATTAGCAATAATCTTTCTTCATCTTTTTTTTTACTCTTAATCATGGTAAAATACACATACCACAAAATTTACCATCTTAACCACTTTTAAGTGTACAGTTCAGTAATGTAGAAGAAAACTTTTAAACACTAAAAAGAATGCAAGAACACATAGATAGAACTGCTATGCTCCTGCGTAGAAAGATTCAACATTACGTACATGTAAATTTTTCCCAAGAAAATGTATAAATAAAATGCTGTCCCAATTAAAATACTCACACGTTACATCTTTAATCTGGAATTAGAAAGAGGCTGATTCTAACATTCACATGGAAAAATACACAAGCAACAACACCAAAGAAAATTCTGAAAAAGAAGAGCAATGAGATTAAGTTTTGAATCTGGCCCACCCTGCCAGGCATTTTCCTCAATGAATTGCTGATAGAGTTCCTGTTGTTCCCCTTTGATATCTGCCTTCCATCACATCATCCCCCATTCTACCAGTCAAATCTGATTCCCACCTGGGTTATTTTCTTTTCCATGACAACTCTGGGCAAAATTCATATCAGGGAACATGGTTGGGCATCTCTTTAAGTACCCCTCAATGTTCCATAACAGGGAAGCTTTGTCTGCCCAGATCAAAGAGAAAACCTCTTAGACAGTGCTACTTACTGCCATAGGCTAAACTATTCAGATTTCAGCTCTGGATCCATGAAGGCATTAATAAATCTCAAGAATCAAGAGGAAATAAATGTAAGTGCAAGACAATTCTACTACCATCATGAATGAAGATCCTGTAAGCGTCATGTGGTCTTCTACACTGGGAAATACTCCATCGTCATTTGTCATCCAATATCATCTATCTAGTGAGTAAAGACTCTCCTAAACCAGCAGCAGAAATCGTGAGTATTTAAAAAGATGTGTGCCTGTGTTTGTGATTTTTTTTTTTTCTGTTTATAGGATAGGCTTCAGACTTTTTTCACAATTACGCCTGTGAAAAGTGTAGTCCTAATGGACATAAATGCACAGCACCGTACTCATCATTTATACTGAACTGTTGCGTTAATCTCAAAAAGGGGTAGATTCCCATTTCAATTAGCAAAGGTATTTGCACATATATATAAGGTGATAGATAATCTAAGGGAAGTCTGATGTAAGTCTACTTATAATTTCTTTGTAGATGTAATTAAGCTGTTAAAAAGAAATATTTTCCTTTATGTATCTATTAGCACAATGTTAATGTACCTCCCAAGATGTTTTACTTGTTACTTCAATTTGTTAAAGAAGGAAAGAGCAACAGATTAATATTGAAAATGTAAGAATCAGTTAAGGCAGATTGTTTAACATAGCCTATATGAATATTTGATATGAATATACTTATAAATATTAAGATCTCTTTTTCTGACTTCTACAGCATATAAATCATTCTACCCAGTTTCTTTTTTGCTCTTTTCTTTTCTCTTGTCTGTCCTACTTCTCTTTTTCACTTTGAATTGAAATTTGAAAAACAACACAGGAAGAGATCCCCAGATAAGGTTAAGAGTGAAGCAGCCATGATTTGGAGCTTTCTCCAGCAGAATGTTTGCAGACCTTGTTAGTAAGGTGAAGATTACACCACTTTATGTTTACCACCTATCTACCTGTGATACAAACTGACACTGTGTCGTTGTTAATCACTGACTGATCAATCTAATAACTCAATTTAGTTCTTAAGTTGACAAAAAAAAAAAAAAAAAAA
>NW_007728102.1:36300-109020 GCF_000696425.1 Galeopterus variegatus | reverse complement strand
AAAAAAAAAAAAAAAAAAAAACTGGACTATACTCATTTTTTTCCTGTTTGTCCCATAGCATATCTTCAAACAAGTTCAATGTATAATAAAATAATTAAAAGATTGCCCCAAAACACTGTCAGTAGTGTGCTGTGAAAGCCTATCTTCACTGTAAACAAACTCTACTGTCATTTGTTATGTAAATACAGAACAAAACAAAACACAGTATGTGCTTCCATTTAATTACCATTATATATTTGAGACTGTGGTTGCTAATTTTTTTTATTTCATGCAAATATGTTCCATATAACTGCCACCTCTTTCATGTTTGGTAGCTGAATCTCCTGCTGAGCTCTTTTGCTTTTGTGATCAAATAAAGACTCTCATTTTGTTGTGTAGTTCCATTTTTCTTTTTTTTTGCATTGTAGTATGAAACACCTAAATGCTCTTTTCAGCTGCTTTAATTTTCTGATATTCATTATAATTCTTTGGACTTTATTCTAGAACTAAAAAGAGTTTTCTTTTAAAATCCAACAGAAAATCTGTCAGAATGTATTATTAGGCTAACATTCCTCCTTCCAACCCCCCGCCAAAACGAAGATCATAATTACAACAAGAAAAAATACACATATAGATTAACTATCCTATTTTGCTAAAATTCCTAAAAGGTTGAATCCTACTATGTGCAAACCAAAGAGTTGTGATTACACATGAACCTCATAACTATTCAAGCTACATTTTTATTTTTCCTCCTTTAATGAGGTGGTAAAATGAACTTATAAAGGTTCCCAGGCATATGTACAGAAAATAATATAAAAATAGTGAATTATAATATAATAAATGAGTAACCAGTATATTAAACAAGCAGGATTTATTGGGTGAAATCGGGAACAACTTAATCCCAAACCCCACTAACATTTATTGAGAGGCAGAAAGATCTTTTTTTCTTATGGTTAAAAATTTGGAAAATCCCATGACATTTCTGAAACAAAGTCCTCCAGTCACTTTTAGTGACAAAAATTAATAATTATATTTTTTCTCTAAGGAGATACAAATATGGAATGAGAGAAAAAGAACACTTGATGCTACATTTGAATTAGAACATCAGAATAAACTCATGATTTCTCAAAAAATACACTTCCTCATAGTGTCCATTAGATGATTGCAGAAGAAAAAACACCCCATTAGTAATGAGCACTCTTAGCACCCAGAACCTAGTTTCTCTTTTTTATTTATTTAGTTATTTTTTATTGAAACATAATTGAATGTGCATATTTGTGGGGTACAGAGTTGACTGCCAGTACTCATATACAATATGTGATGATCAAATCAGGATAATTAGCACATTCATCATTACAAAACATAATCATTCCTTGTGTCTATTAACCAATTTCTCACTAACCACCCCCTTCCTGTATCCCACCTCTAGCAACCACAGTTCTGTGCTCTCCTTCTGAAAGTTCAAGATATTACTGTGATCCTTCCTTCCTTCCTTCCTTCCTTCCTTCCTTCCTTCCTTCCTTCCTTCTTTCCTTCTTTCCCACTCTCCCTCCCTCCCTCCCTCCCTTCCTCCCTCCCTCCTTCCTTCTGTCCTTCCTTCCTTCCTCCTCCTACTTATGAGTGAGGACATGCAGTATTTCTCTTTCTGTGCCTGCATTATATTGCTTAACACAATTTTCTACAAACTCATACATGTTGCTGCAAATGGCAGAAATCCATTCTTTCTTATGTGTGAGCAGCATTCTGTTGCATATATATATATATCACATTTTCCTTATCCAGTCATCCATCAATGGACATTTAGGTTGGTTCCATATCTTAGCTGTTATAAATAGAGCTGAGATAAACATGGGAGTGTGGGTATTACTTCAGCTTGATGATTCCATTCTTCTGGGTATATAGCCAGTAGTGGGATTGCTGCATCATATGGCAGTTCTATCTGTAGTTGTTTGAGTAACCTCCGTACTGTTTTCAATAATGGCTGCAGTAATATACAGTCCCACCAACATTATAGAAGGTGTTGGGAAAATAGAATAATTTAATCAGGTCCCCTCACCTTAGGTCTGGTTGGGGGCGGTGCAGCACATTCTTTGTAAGCAAATTGTGTGTGTGTGTGTGTGTGTGTGTGGAGTTAGTGTGCATGCGTGGCACCATGACTTGTCTGGCATCTGCCTCAGGTGTACACTCTGCATGGCCATGCTCTCGAACCTATGCTCCAAGGACCTTTTGGCCTGTGAATGGGCTAGAGGGGTCTGTGAGCTCGAGACCCAGCCCTAGCTTGACAATTGGCATCACAAACAGGATTACGAGCAGGTAAAAGAGCTCAGCACAGAGCTTGTGAACTTTAGGAGCCAGGAACTATGGCAAAAAGTGGGATTTTGGGATTCTAAAACCTTTTATGTAAAAACTAAGAGAAGGGCTTAGACCACCTAAACCACAGTTTATATCATGAACCAGAGCACAGGGAGAATGCTAATTACATAAGAGCAGTTTTCCCAACCAAAAAGAAATGGACATTTGACAGGCTAACAAGTGCTAGTAGGTACCTGAGAAGAAACCTCCATATGCTGCTCCTCTCTTGGAGTCAAAATCCTGGGGTGGAAGGAGAGAAAGGAATAAAAACCCCAATTATGTTTATAGGGATCCCAGAGAAGAAGGGACCACTTTCTGACTTTTCAGGTTTACTCCAGAACACTCCATGTTCTAGTTAGCTGGTGATAGAAAAAAAAAAAAAAATCCAAAACATAGTGGCTTCAAACAACAATAATCATTCATTTATTGCTCATAGTTTCTGAGGATCAGGGTTTTGGGAAAGGCTGGGATAAGCAGTTCCAACTACTGAACTACTGGATCTCTCATGCCTTTGCATTGAGATGATGGCTGGAACTATAACAGTGGGTGGAGGGTGTTCACAAATCCCTTCAAAAAGTGGAGCCTAATCTCTATCCTCTTGGCTGTAGACTGGCCTTAGTTACTCACTATTAATGAATAAAGTGGAAATGACAATGTGAGGTTCTGAAACTAGATCATAAGAGGCATTGAATAGCCTTACGGCTATGTATAGACGGCCTGTAGTCATAGAGAGTGACGATGGAACCCACTTTACTGGACATGGAGTTCAAAAGTAGGCCTCACAGTTGTCCATTTAGTGGAAGTTACATGTGTCATATCATCCTGGGGCAGTGGGAATGATTGAATGGTACAATGGTCTTTTAAAAAAGAGACTAAGGCTATCTATCCAACCCCCATCCCTGAAGGGGTAGACATGGCAGTTATGGCCAACAGTCAAAATTCTAAATGAGAGACCCTGCAAGAGTTGACCCTCTCCAGTGGAACCTCTGTTACATATGGCTGCAGCCCCTATACAGCTGCAAATCACTACTAAAGATAAGTTTTTGAAGCCAGGATATGGCAAGAATGGAAATATTCTCTTACTGGCCCCAACCTGTTTGTGACAGGGACAGACAGTACAATGGGAATGGCCTTGGAGAATAAAAACCCTCCATATACGCTGGGTAGGTCTAATAGGGCCTTGGGGAAAACAATTAGATGAAGGCTTACAAGTTTCACCTTGGGTGACAAGTACCTGGCCTCCTCGAGTAAAGGTAACATGGCCTGGAACAGATAAGTGCTCTATTTCAAAGGGAACATTTGTGTTACCATTATGGCAAATTATGTGCTCCCCTATACTGTTACATGCAGAACCTACAGATCCAACAATGTTAGCAGATAAAGTATGGTATCATAAGCCAGGTAAGATAACTATTCCTGCAACCATTCTTTCTCAGGATGGCAAACTGGCATGTATCTTACCAGAGGGGTGAGAACTTCTTCCCCTATTGGTACCAATAACTCTTCTGTCTTTTCACCCATAGTGTTCTGGCTGCAGGCACTGCACCAGAGTTGACTGGGTATATACATACATTGGCGTGATCATTTACTGAATATGCATTGAACTGCCCATTAGTATGAATGCAGGATTCCCATGGAGGATCACACCAATGGTGACTACTAACTGGGCATATGCGGCTAACAGTTAAAGGGACAGAACTACAAGCCTTAAGGCATATTGAATGGACAATAGGTTATGTAAATGTAAGGGTCATTTATCCTCTCTAAGGGAATATCATGGAAGATTCTGAACGTGTAGATTATACGGCAAGGGACCCTGAAGGGGTGGATTGTTGGGAAAATAGAATAATTTAATCAGGTCCCATTGCCTTAGGTCTGGTTGGGGGTGGTGCAGCACATTCTTTGTAAGCAAATTGTGTGTGTGAGTGGACTTAGTGTGCATGCATGGCACCACAGCTTGGCTGGCATATGCCTTGGGTGTCTGCTCTGAAAGGCCATGCTCTTGAACCTACAGCTCCAAGGACCTTTTGGCCAGTTACCTAGCTCATAGACCTGTGTATGAGGGGTCTGGTGACCCAGCCTGGTGTGTGAAGGGTTTATGACCCAGTCTGTGAATGGGCTTGAGGGGTCTGTGAGCTGCAGACCCATCCCTAGATTAACAATTGGTGTCATGAATAGGATGACAGGCAGGTAAAAGAGCTTGACAGAAGAGTTCCCCTTTCTCCACATCCTTGCCAGCATTTGTTTTTCTCTGTCTTTTTGGTAATGGCCAGTTCAAGTGGGTGAGGTGATATCTCAGTGTGGTTTTTGTTTGCATTTCCCTGATGATTAGTGGTGTTGAGCCTTTTTTTCATGTACCTGTTGGTCATTTGTATATCTTCCTTTGAGAAATGTCTGTTTAACTCCTTTGCCCATTTTAAAATTTGATTCTTTGTGGTATTTTTAATGTGAAGTTGCTTGAGTTTCTTGTATATTCTGGATATTAATCCCTTGTCAGATACATATTTTGCAAATGTTTTCTCCCATTCTTTAGGATGTCTTTTCACCCTATTGATTGTTTCATTGGCTATGCAGAAGCTTTTTAGTTTGATATAATCCCATTTATTTATTTTTTCTTTTGTTGCCTATGCTTTTGGGGTCTTATTCATAGTGTTTGCCCAGTTCTACTTCCTGAAGTGCTTCCCTTGTGTTTTCTTCTGGGAGTTTTATAGTTTCAGGTCTTATATTTAAGTCTTTAATACATTTTGAATTGCTTTTGGTATACAGAGATAGGTATGTGTCTGTTTCATTCTTCTGCACATGGATATCCAGTTTCCCCAGAACCATTTATTGAAGAAGCTGTCCTTTCCCCAATGCATGCTCTTGCTGCCTTTTTTGAAAATCGGCAGGCTGTAAGTATGTGGATTGACTTCTGGGTTCTCTATCCTGTTCCTTTGGTCTGTGTCTGTTTTTATACCAGTACCATGCTGTTTTGTTTTCTATAGCTTTGTAGTATACTTTGAAGTCAGGTAGTGTAACACCTCTGTTTTAATTTATTTTGGCTAAGGATTGCTAAGGCTATTTGGGGTCTTTTATTCTTTTATATAAATGTTAAGTTTCATTTATCAGCTCTGTTTTTTGGTAGAGACTTTAGGCTTTCTAAATATAGAATCATGTCATCTGCAAACAGGTACATTTTGACTTCTTTTTTCTCAATTTGGATGCCCTTTAATTTTATCTTTTGCCCAACTGCTCTTGCTAGTACTTCCAATATTATTTTAAGTAGTTGTGGTAAGAGTGAGCATCCTTGTCTTTTTCCCATTCTTAAAAGACAAGCTTTCAGCTTTTCCCCATTCAGGATGATACTAGCAATGGGTTTGTCATATATGGCTATTATTGTGTTGAGATATTTTCTTTGAATATCTAATTAGCTGAGAATCTTTGTCATGAAAAGTTGTTGAATTTTGTCAAATGCTTTTTCTGTATCTATTGAGATAATCATGTGGTTTTTGTGACTGATTTTTTGATGTGGTGTATCACATTTATTGATTTGCGTATGTTGAACCATCCTTGCATCACTGGGGTGAATCCCACTTAATCATAGTGTATAATTTTTTGTTGTTTTCCTGTATGCTCTTTGCTAATATCTTCTTGAAGATTTTTGTTTCTATATTTATCATATATATTCGCCTGTAGTTTTCTTTTTTTGTTGTACCTTTGTCTAATTTTTGGTATCAGGGTGATGCTGGCTTCATAGAATGTGTTTGGGAGAATGGCCTCTGTTTACATTTTTTTTGGAATAGCTTGAAAATGATTGATATTAATTCTTCTTAAAAGTTTGATAGAATTCAGCAGTAAAGTCATCTGGTCCTGGGCTTTTATTTGTTGGGCAACTGCTGATTACTGCTTCAATTTCTTTGCTTGTTATTGGTCTTTCAGGTTTTCTATTTCTTCTTGGTTCAGTCTTGGTGGTTTGTCTGTGTCTGGCAATTTGGTTTCTAAATACCATTCTCCATAAAAGGAAATAAAGCTCCTTAGAAAAATAACCGGTTCCAGGTCTGGAGCAAGTAAAGTACAGAAAAGCCTGTGTAAGAATATGGCGTTGCACTAGAAAGGAAGTACTCAAAGCATGATGATCGTGGGGCCAGCCTGTAGCTCACTTGGGAGAGCGTGGTGCTGACAATACCAAGTCAAGGGTTAAGATCCCCTTTCCAGTCATCTTAAAAAAAAAACAAAACAATGATGATTGCATATCAAATAGTCACATGTCAAGAAGCAGCTCCCACTGGCCATATCTGGAGCAATTTGAGCATCAAAAAGAATAATGATGGTAATATATTGTAACATATTAAATTTAAAAAATTCATGTGTCCATAATGATACTCAAAAAGTAGGTGGGAAGGAAAGCTTTTATTTACAAATAAATGACAGCTAATAAATGTAAAAAGAATGACAAATAGAAAATCATCATTTTAAAACTACAATATAATAATTTATTCAAGCAAGGATCATCAATGAATGTAAGTTTACTGGGGAACAGGATATTCACATAGCTTCAAAGTATCATTCTGCGGATTAACTATTAGTTTACAAAGGGGAAAATGTATCTTTAGAAAGGACAAATCTAGGATTTATCACCTTAGATTAAAATCTTTTATATTCTCAATCATGAGATTACTCAGTCAACTGGTAGAGGGATGTTCCATTTTAATAAATAATAACTTTCCAAGACAATGCAATGTTGTGTATAAATCACATTTATGGTTTTAAATTATAGATGAAAATAAGGCAATAACACGCAAAACTTAGGATAAGTGTTTTTTCTAGGGGAAAGATAGGTGTTGTGATGCAGAGGACATACAGACAACTTTAAAGACAATGATGACATTTATTCACTAAACTGGGGGGTGTGTACATGGATGTTTATTTTGTTATTTTTAACTGTACACATGCATTATACATAATCTATTCTGTGTATGATAAATTTCAGAATAAAAATTAATGCATGGTGTGCAAATATCTGGCAGAAAAACACAAAAATAAAGGCAGGTAATAATTTTAAAGAAAAATTTAAAAGAAACTAAGTACTTAAAAAAATTTATTTTTGGCACAAAACAAGTCAATACATTCAAAAAGACGTAGAAAATATGTTCTCTGACCAAAATAACAGAAGGAAAATTAGAAAACTCACAAATGTGTGGAAATTAAACAACACTCTCCTAAATAAACAATGGGTAAAAAGAAAAATCACAGGGAAATTAGAGAATATTTTCAGATAAAAATCAAAGAGCGACATACTAAAATTTATAGGATGCAGGGCTCATGCAGGGCTTAGAAGAAAATTTATACTTGTATACACATATTTGAAATAAGAAAAATCTCAAATCAGTAATGTAAACTTCTATCTGAAGAAAATAGAAAAAGAGAAAACTAAACCAAAAGCAAATATAAGTAGGAAATACCAAAGTTTACAACAGAAACACATGAAATAAGGAGTTAAAAAAGATAAAAATCAACAAAACTGAAAGTTGATTCTTTATAAAGATCAACAAAATTTGCAAACCCTTATCTAGACTGACCAAGTGAAAAAGAAAGCTGAAATTACTAAAACAGAAATAAAGCAGGGGCATGGTAGAGCAGTTTCTTCTTCTATTACGCTGGAGTGGACTTGAAAGAAGCGTCCTCTTCTTTTTCCAGTCTGTGCAAGTGACTCTCCTTGTGTCTCTGCAGTCAAGTATATGGGGGGTCACCTATATGGTGGCTGTGGCTCTTGCTGAGGCATCAAACTGCTTTTGCAGCAGTCATGGCTGTGGCAATGGCTATGGTGGCCCACCCACACGGAAGTAGTGTTTTCAGGGTGCTCCTTGCATGCTTCCAGGCAGGCGATGCTCCCCTTAGCTCCTGCCTAGGATCCCAGGCATGCTCTGTTTCTACATTCTTTTTCTTAAGCATACATGGAAATATATTAAATTTTTTTTTTTTTTGGTCTTTTATCTTTTTCCGTGTTCGGCAATGGATCGCAACCCTCAGTGTTGCCCCCGTACCGGACCGGGGACCGGCAACGGGATTGCAACCCTCGGTGCTGCTCCCGCGCCTCGCTCAGCCAGTGAGTGGGAACCGGTCCGCCTGTGGGATCCGAACCCTCGGGCGGGAGCGCCGCTGCGCTTCCCAAGCGGCGCACTTATCCGAAATTTTTCATTTTAAAATTTATATTTGTCATATTCATATTTATAACATTTGCTTTTTATAAATTCAATAATAAAAACATGTATAAACAGGTATTTTACATGAAATTTGATAATTATGGTGCAAAAACATTTAAAATATATTTTAATAATTTATATCTAAGCTTAGTGGGCTATTATTAGCCATCATTCATCTGTAAAGAAAAGCTTTCCTGTCTGCCCTCTTTTTGGGTATCATTAAGGAGTCATGGATTCTTTTTTATTTAACATGTTACAATATAGTACCATCATTATTCTTTTTGATGTTCAAATCACCTCTGAAGAATATAGCTAGTAAATTTCTGTCTAGGTTATACAAAAGCCAAATAAACAAGCAATCAAAACAAGCCTCAATAAATTCTCCAAAGTCAAAATTAAAATTACACAAGTTATTCTCCATGATGATACAGTAAATCTAGATATTAATAATAATTTAAGCAATGGAGTGTAAGCTATTTAAAAGGAATCGTCATCATCATAATGCAACTATTTAAAATAAAGATTGGGGGCCCCCATCAACAGAAAGCAGGAGTGTGAGGACTTCAGGACACAAAGGCAGCCCCTGTTGATAGACAGCAGGAGCACGGGGCACCGTTGGGCAGGTGGCCTGCCATTGCTTCAGACATATCGTCAACATGGGGTGGTCTGCCATAGCCACCACCTTAGCCACTACTGCCACAAGAGTGGCCAGCCACCACTGCCACTGTGGAGGCAGCCTGCCAACCACTAAACTGCATTGACACAAGGAGGGTCATCAATAGAGCCTGGGGAAATAGGTGAGCAAGCATAGACCCACAACCCAGTGACCCAACCCACAGAGGCAATTACACTGCCTCACCATGGTAGCATACCTGGGGTTGGGAAGCACGTGTGCAGCCCACAAGACTGCCTTGACTCACAGAGAGACATGTGCAGAACCCCCAGAGAGAGCAGAAACCCACAACAACCAAATAAGGTAGGGAAGAAAATTCCCAACTGCCACCAACCCATCCCCCAACCAAATCCAATAGTACATCAAAAAGATTATACATCATGATTGAGGATGGTTCAACATATGCAAGTCAATAAATGTGATACACCACGTAAACAAAATCAAGTACAAAAAAGATATGATTATCTCAACAGACACAGAAAAAGCATTTGACAAAATTCAATATTCCTGTGTGATAAAGACCCTCGGCAAATTAAGCATAGAAGGAAATTATCTCAATGCATTAAAAGCCATATATGACAAACCTATTGCCAGTATTGTCCTGAATGGGGAAAAGCTGAAAGCTTTTCCTTTAAGTACAGGAACAAAACAAGGACAATCACTCTCACCACTCCCATTCAACATAGTGTTGGAAGTACTAGCCAGAGCAATCAGGCAAGAGAAAGAAATCAAGGACACCCAGACTGGAAAATACGAAGTCAAACCGTTCCTGTTTGCAGATCACATGATCCTAAATAGAGAAAAACCTAAAGACTCTACCAAAATACTCTTAGACCTGATAAATGATTCAGTAAAGTTGCAGGATACAAAATCAACAAATAAAAAATCAACAGTGTTTTTATACTCCAGTAGTGAACTAGCAGAAAAGGAAATGAAGAAACCACGCCCACTTACAATAGTCACACACAGACACACAGACACACACACAGACAGATAGGCACACACACACACACACACACACCACCACCACCACCACCACCACCACCACCACAAATACCTAGGAATAAATTTAACCAAGGAGGTGAAAGATCTCTACAGTGTGAACCGCAAGTCACTGCTGAAACGAATTAAAGAGGACACTAAAAGAAGGAAAGACATTCCATGCTCTTAACTAGAAGAATTAACACTGTGAAAAATGCCCATATTACCCAAAGCAATTTATTGATTCAATGCAATTCCCATCAAAATGCCAATGACATTCTTCACAGAAATAGAAAAAACAATCCTAACATTCATATGTAACAACAAAAGACCCTGAATAGCCAAAGCAATCCTGAGCAAAATGATAAATAAATACATAAATAAATAAATAAAGCTGGAGGCATTACACTACCTGGTTTCAAATTATACTACAAAGCTGTAGAAACCAAAACAGCATGTACTGGCATTAAAACAGACATTCCGACCAATGGAACAGGATAGAGAATGTAGAAATCAACCTGCGTACTTACAGCCAATTGATCTTTGACAAAGGCAACAGGAACACACACTGGGGAAAAGACTGCCACTTCAATAAACGGTGCTGGCAAAACTGGTCATCCACATGCTGAAGAATGAAATTAGAACCATACCTCTTGCCACATACCAAAATCAACTCAAAATGGATTAAAGACTTAAATATAAGACCCGAACTATAACACACCTAGAAGAAAATATAGGGGAAACACTTCAGGAAGTGGGATTGAGCAAACACTTTATGAATAAGACCCCAAAAGCACAGGCAACAAAAGAAAAAATAAACAAATGGGATTATATCAAGCTAAAACACTTCTGTACAGTAAAGGAAACAAACAACAGAGAGAAAAGATAACCTATAGAATGGGAGAAAATATTTGCAAACTATGCATCTCACAAGGGATTAGTATCAAGACTATAAGGAACTAAAACAACTACACAATAAAAAAAGCAAGTAACCCGATTTAAAAGTGGGCAAAGGAGCTTAATGGACATTTCTCAAAGGAAGATATATAAACGACCAACAGACACATGAAAAAATGCTCAACATCACTAAGCGTCAAGGAAATGCAAATCAAAACCCCACTGAGATATCATCTCACCCCAGTTAGACTGGCTATTATCAAAAAGACAGAGAAAAACAAATGCTAGTGAGGATGTGGAGAAAGGGGAACCCTCCTACACTGTTGGTGGGACTGTAAATTAGCTCAATCTTTATGGAAAACAGTATAGGTGTTCCTCAAACAACTACAGTAGAACTGCCATATGATGCAGCAATCTCACTGCTTGAGTATATACCCAAAGGATTGGAAATCATCAAGTCGAAGGGAAACCTGCACTCATATGTTTATTGCAGCTCCATTTACAATAGGCAAGAGATGGAATCAACCTAAATGTCCACTGATGGATGACTGCATAAGGACAATGTGTTATATATACACAATGAAATACTACTGATCCATAGAAAGAATGAAATTGTGCCATTCACAGAAACATGGATGAACTTAGAGAAAATTATGTTAAGTGAAATAAGTCAGGCACAGAAAGAGAAATATTGCATGTCCTCACTCATAAGTGGTAGCTAAAAAAAATAAACAAATAAACAAAATAAAGAAAGTAAAATTAAATAAGGATTGGGTGAAAGAGAATTTCAAAACAAAAAGCACATAGTATTTATACAATAACGGCAATGAGAGCACAATCTATCAAAATTTACATGATACTGCCAAAACTTCATTTAGAAAAACCCATAGCCTTAAAAACTTTTGTTATTAAACAAAAGCTAACAGAAGAAACAGGATCCAGATTCTAATCAAGAAGATAGAAAAAGAACAATGAAATATCCCAAAGCAAAGTAAAGCTTAAAAAAATGACAGAGCTAAAGACAAAAGTTAATTCCTTAGAGAAAGTAAAAACTTCAGAACTGAAAATTTAATTTAATTCAAGAACTAGTTGCTGGGGACAAAAACAAAACAAAACAAAGGAAAAACATCTGCTAAATCTGACAAGTGTAATTTTAAAAATCATGAAAGCATAAGAAATGAAACTAGAAGTAATAAAGAAGATATAACAAGGGATGTAGATGGCTTCTTAATAACAACCTAAGGCTGTCTACGATTTATTAATTTGATAATTTCAAAGTAGTGGACTATTTTTAAAATTACATTTTTATATCAAATGTATTCTGTCTTTTTCATTCCTTTTTTCTTTGAGTTTTAGATTTGGAAATTTTCAATGACATATCATTAAGCTCACAGATTCTTTCCTTGGCCATTTCCATTCTCTTGGTGTTATTCCACTCTGTTAACAGTGTTTTTGACTTCTAGCATTTCCTTTGATTCTTTCTTAGAGTTCCCATTTCTCTGCTTACATTACCTATCTGTTCTTACATGCTGTTCATTCAGAGCCCTTAGCATACTAACATAGTTGTTTTAAATTCCAAGTCTGATAATTATAACATTTCTGTCATAGATGAGTCTCATTCTCATGCTTTCTCTGTCTCTTCAACTTGTGTTTTATGTCTTTTAGCGTGCCTTGTAATTTTTTGTTAAATGCTAGACATGATCTACTGGGTAAAAGGAACTGAGGTAAATGGGTTTCTAGTGTGAAGTTTCGTATTTATACAGTTAGGGGTTAGTACATAGGTTTCAGTGGCTAAAATGTCTTTGTTTTGTTTCCCCTGTTGTCTTTGGGTTTCCCTAGAGAATTTTTATTAAATAAGTTCTGAGACATGAAGTTTTTTTTTTTTTTTTTTTTTTGTTATATTCCTCTGTTATTAAACAGGAGCCCTATTTATGTGGTGGTAAGGTGTGAGGGGTTGGGACATTCTATAGTTCCATAATTAGGTCTCAGTTTTAATAAGCCTGTGTCCCTAAGCTGTGACTTTCACAAGGGCTTCTCAGTCTCCTCCCACCCTCCATGGGTGATATAGAAAGTCTGCAGTGAGCTGGAGTTGCCTTTTCTCTTCTGTCAGATTAATTAGGCTCTAGTAAAACCCATTTCCGTTAAGCTATGGAAAAAGTTTTTATTGAGGGCAGGAGTTTTTAAGAATAACAGAATGGTCTGGGCATATTTAAAATGACTACTTTCCCCCTCCTGTGCTAGAGGTAGGAGGGGATTTTTCTTTGATCTTCACTGTGAGAACCTGAGAGAACTCAAGGTAAAACCCACAAAAGTGTGGAGGCCCTCATAAGACTGGGTCCCCTGTGATTTTTAGTCCTCATACTTGTCCACATTGAACCTCTAGCAGTAAGTAAAGTACAGTTTAGATTTTCCTATTCCACTACTTATTTCCATGGAAGTTTCTATTCCTGAGCATCTGCTCTGGGAAATTGTAATTTTCTATCTCTTCATGTCTGTCTCTCCAGTTTTGGGGGCAGTGGTTTGCCCTGTGAGCTCAATTCTCTGATAGATGTAAGAAAAGTTGTTGATTTCCAGTTTGTTCAGCTTTTATTTTTGATGTGAGGACGAGTGTAACAACTTCCAAGTTCCTTACACACTGGACTGGAAATCATAAGTCAGTAGTTTTATTTTAGTTAAGCACAAAAAGGGGATTTTCACTATTTTCTTTCTTTCTTTCTTTTTTTTTTTTTTTTTTTTTTTTTCATGACCGGTAAAGGGATCGCAACCCTTGGCTTGGTGTCGCCCGCACCGCGCTCAGCCAGTGAGCGCACCGGCCATTCCTATATAGGATCCGAACCTGCGGTGGGAGCGCCACTGCACTCCCAGAGCCGCACTCTTCCGAGTGAGCCACGGGGTCGGCCCGGATTTTCACTATTTCACAATTATTATCGCTTTAGAGTTTTCCTGAGAAGACATGTAGAGGTATGTACCCTGACCTCATTTTGAAATGAAAATTAAACTCAGATCCAGACCTCTTGTGTGATAGCCAACCTCCAAGATGATTTGCAGGGATTCTCACTTCCTGGTATTCATAGCTCTTTGCAGTTCCCTTGCTAACTGAATAGGGCCAACCTGTGTAACCAATAGGAAATAAAAAATGTGTGACTTCTGAGGCTGTTTCTATCATGTGCTCTCTCTCGAATTATTCACTTTCAGGAAAGCCAGCTGTCATATCATGAGGACACTCAAGTGACTCTATGGAGATGTGGTAAGAAACTGAGATCTCCTGCCAACAACCAGCACTAACTTGTTAGGTATGTTAATGAATCACCTTGGATATGAATTCTCCAGGCCCAATCAAGCCTTTAGATGACTGCAGATCCAGCAACATCTTGACTGCAACTTCAGGAGAGACCTTGAGCCAAAAAGACCGAGTTAAGTCACTCCCAGATCCCTCACCCACGGAAACTGTGTACATTTTATTGTTTTAAGCTGATGAGTTTTGGTGTAATTTTGGTGTAATTTGTTATGCATTTATAGAGTATAATAGCTTGATCCATAGCCTTAGAGCAGTTTGTCTCTGTCTGTTCTTGAACTTCTCCCATTCTCCTGATATTCCAGTCCATAAATTCTCCTCTCTAGTTAATTGAGAATTCTTAATATTTTGGATTTCAGTTGATTTCTGCTCACCTGTAGTAACAGAGTTCTGGTGCCAATAATTTCTGCCCCTTCCAAGCTGAATCAATCTGGATCATGACAGGGAGGTAGAAAAGACTTCTTTCTTCTAACTGTGAGTAGGCTCTTTCTACTCTATTTTGGTGTCTTTTATGGCTTGGATGAAACTTTGAGCCCCTTCTCTCTAACTCTTGTCATGCTTACATGGGTTAAATGGCTAAGATTTAGAAACTATCTTAGTTCTTGGACTGGAGCAGAGCTAGAACTTTGGCTTGGACTCAACTTGCTTAGCTGGGTTCCAACATCCTAAACGTGAGTTTGAATCACAGCTTTACCGCTAATTGTTATATGATTTGAGTAAGTAGCTACTTCTCTGAAGTAGCTTTTCAACTCTAAAATATCAATAGGTCTTACTTTACAAAGTTATGAGGAGAAAATAAGATCATATATGTGAAGTTCTTAGTGTCTGGTTCATAAAGGGCACTCATCAACGTATTGCTAATTTCTTTTCCCTCTTTTGCTGTCTGCCTTTTTAGGAAATGAATTTTTTGTGTGCCATTCAGATGTATAATATAGCCACACTTTGACTCTAAATTTTGCACTCCTAAAAAACTCAAGGTACTTAACACTTCCAACAGTCTAAACATCCTTGGATACTAATTCCAATCCATTTAAAGTCTGAATTCAGCATGGTCCTTTGAGCACTATAATCTTATATCAGTGGTGTGCCCCCTATAAAAGACCATTACCCAAACCCTGGTTTCTTACCTTTTGTCCCCAGCTATCCCTGTAGTTCCCCAAATGTGGTCAATTCTTTTTCTGTTGTCATAACCTGGGACTTTACTGGGTGCAATGTTTTAAAGGAAACATTTTTCTTTAGGCATTATACATGGATACTTCAAAAAGTTCGTGGAAAAAGAATTAAAAGGTAATATGAATCTTTCCATGAACTTTTTGAAGCACCCTCATACATGTTTTGTCTGATCAGAATGCTTTCCTTTTGTAGACAGCCTGTTCCCCACTCCACATAATTCTGATGGGACTGTCACTGACAGAACTCTGCTCCCCTGACCAGAGGGCGGGTATGTAACCCAAGCTAGGCTTATCAGATTTTCCTTCCTGAAAATTTGCTTGTTAATTGGTAACACATAGAAACTAAGGCAATTGGACCTGAGAGATCAGATGGAGGTACCCTGGAGAAATGGTGCTGGAAAAACTAAAACTGAGATATTGAGAACTGCTCTGGTTCTTTCTTTTTATGAAGCCTTATTTTTCTATCTTCCTTTGCATTAGTTAAGGACACCATATCCATCAAGTAAATCTCTCTTTCTTGGTCTAGTCAGAGTTGTTTTTTAATGCTTTCAAAATTTATTTTTGAAAAAGTCAGCAAAAGCATAACATTCATTGTAAAAATCTTGGGGAATATAGATTAGTATAGCCAAAATATTGAAAGCCACCCATATTTCCACTATCGTTGTAGATCTACCACTAACATTTTCTACTACAGTATATGCTGCATTATTTCACTTGATGTTATGCTATAAGAATTTTCTATGACACATCTCTTTATTAAAATGATTTTAGAGGTTGCTTGTTTTCCATTGTATGTACATGCCATAATTTAGTTTTTCCCTTATTATTGGATATTTAAGTTGTTTCCAATTTCTTTTGCTATTATAAAATATTGCTGCAATGAAATCTCTGCACGTAAATTTTCATTTTATTTTTTTATTAGTGTTAATGAGCCAAACCCTATCTAGAACTCTTTTATTTCTTATCACTTTCCATCTAGAAGTGGTCATGTGACATACTTCTGAACAGGGGAATGGGAGCAGAAGTTTCTGGGTGAGACTTTTGTGAAAGATTTTTAAGAGGGTCAGAGCTCTGCTGGAATACCTTCTTTTTGCAAAGCTAGCAATGATGATGATAATGATGTAAGGGTGAAGGGACTTCCTCTGCTACTTTCACTGTGCCAGAAGTGCTCTCCTTATTAATGCTGTCCTCTGTATGAATTCTCTCAATTACCTTTTCTCTCCCTGAATAAAAGTCTTCTTCTAATTGTCTCCTATCTTACCTCTAGGTTACACAGTCAATAATTTCACTAGCTACATCTCACTTTCCTGTTATCCACCACAGAGGTCACCTACCAACCACCTCTTTGCATTCCCATTGTCTTGATTCAGGATTGCACAATAGAGGAAGAAAGGTTAGAATGTGAAAAGAATAAGTGTAGCTTAGTGGTTAACAGCATGTTCTCTGGAATCTGATAGGTGTTTATCAGCAATTTTCTTAATTTCTCTGTTTCTCAGTTTTCTCATCTGTAAAATGGGAAATGGATAGTAGTCCCCTCACAAGGTTGTTATGAGGATTAAACAAGTTTATATTTGTAAGGCACACATGTTCAGTGCTGCATGAGTATTTATAAAATCCTATATCTCTTCCTGCCTCATCTACCATCCCCTCATAAAAAAAAAAAATGAAAGAAAGAAAAAGGAAGAAAGAAAGAAAAGCTACAGTACCACTGTGTTTATCACTGCTTGCATGGCTTCCAGATGAGGACTTTTCCATTCTGGTATTCTTGCTGCAAAAAACAAAAACAAAAACAAAAAACAAAAATCCAGTTTCACAACTTTTCCATCTCTGTCTAACAAGGCTGTTACTCTTTACTGACCCACTGTCAGCAGACAAGTGGTCCCCCATCCCATGTTTAGAAATGAGTTTGTGCAGTTCAACCACCAGAAATTCTCTTCTGTTCATCAATAGCCCACATTTGTGAATGGCTGAATGAATAGAGGGGTACATTTTTTTTTTCAAATGTTAATTTTAACTATTGTTATTTCCCTTACAGTGCAATAGATCCCAGGTGTTTCATATTTACAAAAGGCACCTTGTAAATACTTCCCTGCCATTCCTAAAACAGTCAGTTGGTATTTCAATTTTACTGTCTGTAACTGTGCCTATTTATTGAAAAAGACCAGATTGAAAATCATTGATACGGTCTTTTGAGCTGTCACAGTGGTTGATATGAATATATCCCTGCTTATCTGACACCCATTCTGCTATTGAAGAGGAACAACAATAAAAATGGAATCAAATAAATGGGGAAAGGAGAACACAGTAAGACCATTCTTAACATTTGCATGACAATTAAAATTTTTCATCATAAATTATTAGAGAAATGGTGAGATTCCTTGTGATTTGAGAAATTTTTGTTATTTTAAGAAAATAAATGTTTAATAAAATTAAACAATATGTTGGATAAATTCTATTGTTTTTAATATATCTTCTCTGCTCTAGAGGATGAGTTCACATATATGTCACTACCAGAAGCTTTGTCTTTGTGGGTGATCTATTCATAAAGTGTCACTACAAATAAAGTTTCTTACATTTGAATCTTTAAAGGTGGCACAAAGGCAAAATTACTTGTTAACCAATGTTCTTTCATTTAAGATTGGCAACCTTTCCCATTTTGACGACATTTTATCAGGAGTAAAAAAACAAAAAAAAGAAAAAAGATGAATTTAATGTCATTCACCTTAAATTATTTAGTTTTCAAATTGGTAAGGTCTAGTTTTTATCCATTAACTGTTTGAAATGTCTTACATTTATTTATTCACTCAACAAACTTTTATTGGTCCTTGCTATGTGTAAGACATAGGGAAAATACAAAGAAAAAAGATGATATTAAGTCTTAATAGCTTCTGCCCAGATACATAAAAAAAAATTCAAAGTTTAATAGTAAGCCTCATATTCATCACAAATTTTCTCAATGAACATATATACCTAGCTTTACTGCATAATTAATAAAATTACCTTAATATATAAATCCAAAATGTTTCTCATCAGCAATGAGTAAAACCTAAAATGTCTGTATGATATAATTACTTTAGCTGCGGAATAGAGCAAATGTGGACAGCTGAAAATAGTCTCCTATGTTTAAAATTGTCTCTGTTTTTGCTGGAGTAAATTACATATTTAAAATAATCAATATACTTTTGTTACTAAATTAGGCTCTTGAGTCCCAAAGTTATAGAAATGAACAATGCACCCAGCAGTAAAGCAAGCGATGCTTTATTAAAGTAGGAAATAGACTTATGCATAAGGGGGTAGCCACAGTAAAGCTAGCCCCCCGAGGGGAGCTGTTCAAGGTCTTTTACAGGGAGAGGAGTCAAAGGAGTACAGGCCAGCATCACTGGAGGCGGCTTATTCTGTTCTTCCCGGTTGCAACATGCAGCACATGCTCAGTAAAGGCTTTTGTCCTCGCACCTGCTCAGTAGGTCCAAGATGGTGGTGGTATTCATTATCATCATCCCAGGAGTGTCATTGTAGCAGTCACCTTGAAGCTTTGTGCACAGGCAGGAATTCCTAAAGGGGTCTTAAGGTTAATCTGTAACTTAATTTTTATAATTACAGTAAACAAGCCTTGGGGAAGGGTTTTACAAATCAGTGACTATCTGATCCCCTCTTATCTCAGTTTATTTTATCAGGGTGGGCCATGGGGTAATCATGTGCCCCAGGGGGTCTTATGACTGAGGAGTAGAAAAGTAACAAAGTGTCCTATGCAGGAAAAATGGAGTCAGTTTGGTTCACAGGCCTAGCCTTACTCTGTCTCACTTTCAGAAGTGTAAAGGTAAAGGTGTATATAAAGAGACCAAGAATAAAAATATAAGTATGTCATCAACTATTAAAGTTCTTTGCGAATGTTCTTCAGATTTAAACAAAATATAAAAGACAAAAACTTCCCCAAAGCGCAATTTTAAAATAAAGCAGTTTAGAATAACATAAACCCAATTGATCTGTCCCCTCTTCTACATCAAACACAGAGTCAGTCACAAGGCACCTACATCCTGAAATCATCTTTCACCAGACTGACAGATTTAATGGATCACATATTCTGAGTCTAAATGACCTATTTTTTCTTATGTTTTCTTTGGGATTTGGAAAACAAATGTAATGTAACTACTTACACTTACCTTTCAGTTTCAGGGCATAACAGGTCAATTGCCATCATTTCTTGCTAGAAGAAATTGATAAACTCACAAACCTTTTATGACTATCTTTAAAAAAATCCCCCTCTTTTCTCATTTACTTTGCTGTTTTATCCCTGTTTCTCACTTGCCCATAGATTTCTAAATACCAAATTAGCGTGTGAAACCTTACAGGTTGACTGAAAATCTGTAAAGCTACAAAACTAAGCACATGTCCCTTGACAATAATAAACCCTTAAAAATTCAGCAATGCCAAATGCTCTTCCCATTCACCTTGCTGATAGCAAAGAATATTTATGGTAGATTTCTTAGACTGTGAGCCCTTTAACACATCAATTCCATTCAATATAGTTAGCATTACAGTAACAGACAACTATTTCCAGGCACACTACAATCACAGAAAAAGCCCCTTGGAAAAGTTTATTTGGTTTCTTACACTTTTTAGTCTAAAAAAAATGGTAACTAGTAAAAACAAACAACAAAAAAATCACTGTCAAGGATAACATTTCATGTAAGCCCTTACTGTATGTCTCATCTTCAGAATTGACAGTGTAATGACAATAAAATGGAATCCTGTAAATAATTAATTTCTAGAGTCAGAATAACAATGAAATACTAAGGTTTAAAAACAGTAACAATTATCATGGGTCAGTGAAGAAAAATAAATCAAGAAGACAGGGAAAAAAGAGACAAATAGAAAGCAGAACAGTGGTTACCAGAGGCAAGGAAAGGGAGGGGGGAGTTGGGGCTGGGGAAAGGTTGGTAGAGACTTGTACAAAGTTACAGTTAGGTAGGAAGAACAAGTTCTGGTGCTCTAGGGTGACAATAGCTAATAATATTGTATTGCATATTTCAAGATAGCCAGAAAAGAGGATCTCGAATATTCTAAATATAAAGAAGTGGTAAATGTTTAGGAGACAGATATGCTAACTGTTCTGATTAGATCATTATACAATATATGCATGTATTGAAACAACAAACTCCCCTATAAACATGTACAATGAAAAAAGTAAATTAGGGCCAGCCCCATGGCTCACTCAGGAGAGTACAGCACTTGGGTGCGCAGCGGCGCTCCTGCTGCGGGTTTGGATCCTATATAGGGATGGCCGGTGAGCTCACTGGCTGAGCGTGGTGCGGGCGACACCAAGCCAAGGGTTGCAATCCCCTTACTGGTCACAAAAAAAAAGACAAAAAAAAAAGAAAGAAAGAAAGAAATTAAAATAAAATTATAAAAAAATAAAAAAGCAAACCCCACCAAAAAAAAAAAAAAGAAAGAAATCGGAATTGGCTGATTGAAGCATTTTTTAGTACAAGTGCATTTGATTTAATAGCAAAAACTTTTCGACTTCTTCAAAAAATTTAATATTACTACTCTTAGACTTTATTTTTTAAAACCTAGTAGGTATTCATAATATACTTTTCTATTTTTAAATTAATATGTGGTAGATGAATAAACACAGAAATGGCCTAATGTCAATCATGAGGGAGAAAGAGTTTGGAGGCTCTAAATCCTGGAGGCCAAAACACAAAGTCATTTCCTCAGAAAGATTAGTAAAAATGCCCATAATTCTCAGACCATCTTTGCAATATTTAGATGCATTATATGTTCTAGACCAGTGGATCCCAAAGTTCAGGCCTTGGACCAGAAGCATCAGCATCACCTGAGAAATCATGAGAAATGCAAATTCCCAGATCCCACCTCAGATGGACTGTTGGGAAAATAGAATAATTTAATCAGGCCTCCTTACCTTAGGTCCAGTTGGGGATGGTGCAGTGCATTCCTTGTAAGCATATTGTGTGTGCGTGTGGGTGGAATTAGTGCACATGTGCAGCCCCGAGACTTGGCTGGTGTTGACTGCCTCAGGCAGCCACCCCATGCAACTATGCTCTCCAACCTACAGTTTCCAAGGACCTGTTTGCCGGTTACCTAGCTCATAGACCTGCATGTGAGGGGTCTGGTGACCCAGCCTGGCATGTGAAGGGTTTGCGACCCAGTCTTGACAATGGGCTTGAGGGGTCTGTAAGCTCCAGACCACAGCCATAGCTCAACATGGACTAACTCAAACTCTTTGGTTGGCACCCAGCAATCTTTGTTTTAACCAGTCCTCCAGGTGATTCTGATGCACGCTGAAGTTTGATTATTTTTCTAAAATGTTACAGTTAATTTTCAGCAGTTTTAAACTTAACTCATCATAGAATGAGCTTTTCAGAAATGTTGTGTTTTGTATGTTGTAAGGACATCACAATAGCTTTACAAGGTGTAAAGAAAAATAAACTCCAACTTTAAATGCATCATAGAATTGGAACTATAGCATGCTTTTTCTTTACCAATTTGATTCTTTCCCCCTGCCTCTCCCACCTACCTCTAAACAGGAGATTATGTCACTTCTCCTGTTAGAGCCCTCTAACGGCTTGCTATCTCATTCAAAGTAAGCACCACTGTCCTTATAATAACCTACAAGGCCCTGCAGGATCTGTTGCCCCACCTCACTCCCATTACTTCTCTGACTTCATCTCCTTCTGCACCTGCCCTCATTCCCTCAATTCCAGCCACACTAGCCTTCTCACAGGTCTTCACATTTGCCGGATGTACTCCCATCTCAGAGACTTTGCATCCACTGTGTCCTCTATCTGTCAACAGTCTTCCTTCAGATATCTAGATAGCTGGTTTTATGTTTTTACCTCCTTTGGGTCTTTGCTCAAATGTTACCTTCTTGATGAGACCTTCCCTGGCCACCCTATCTAAAATTACAATATCCTCCATATCCTCTAGTCCCACTTGCTTGCTATATGTTCCTCCTTGGTACTTATATCTATTCTTGGAATATATTCTGTCTGTTTACATATTTATTGGAAGTGTTTCCCTACTAGAATGCAGATTAGTGAAAGCCATGATTTGCATCTGTTTATTGACTGCTGATTTTCAAGTGGCTAAAAGAGTGCCTGACACTTGGAACTCAATAAATACTTGGGAAAAGAAGGAAGGGAGGAAGAAAGGAAGGAAGGGAGGAAAGAAGGAAGGAAGGAAGGAAGGAAGGAAGGAAGGGGTTCTCTGTTGGAAGTTACTCACCTCTTGGCATAGCTATATCTTCCAGATAATACTAAAATTCTCTTTTTGCCTAAGTGCCTCAAATATATGGTTATACTTCTAATCATTACTAATCTATCAAGCACTTTCCTTGTAATCCTCATACAGTCATGATTCCTTTCTTACATCTTAGCTAAAACTGAGTGCCATCTTCATAATTCATGCTTTCTTTTTTGATTTTTTTCCCAGAATACATTTTTCCATCCTTTTATTTTTAATCTATCTTAATCACTTTGTTTGATATGTATTTCTCATATGAAAAATTGATGGGTTTATTTTCCAGGTATAATCAGGAGTTATTTATCTTTTAGTTGGTAAGTTTAGCCAATTTACATTTATTGATATAACAGATATGTTGTAATGTCTTAATATTTTATATCTCTATTTTCTTAAAATAAAGTCTTTTACAATGTTATCTGCTTGTTTTGCTTTATTTTATTTTTTTCTGTTTAATTTTCAAAATTTTACTATTTTTTCTCTAATTACTGTATATAATTAAGTGAAATTTTATCTTTCTTTTTTATTGAAGCATAAATGATTATACATATTTGTGGGGTACAAGTTTACTATCAATAGTTGTGTACAGTATGTGATGATCAAATCAGGATGTTAGCTTATTCATCATTACAACATGCTATTTTAAAAATTCTTTATTAAAAGTTTTTATTTCATTTTGGTGAGAACACTTAATATGAGATCTACCCTGTTAGCAAATTTTTAAGAATACAGTACAGTATTATTAGCCATAGAGTAAAAGTTGTATAGTAGATCTCTAGAATTTATTCACCTTGCATAATTGAGACTTTATGCGTGTTTATTAGCAACTCGCCATTTCCCCCTCCCCTAAGCCCCTGGAAACCACCATTCTACACTCTGATTCTACGAGTGAGAATATTTTAGATACTGAAGTATAAATGTAATTATATGTATTTGTCCTTCTGTGACTGGCTTATTTCACTTATCATAGTGTCCTCAAGGTTCATTCATGTTGTTGCATATTGCAAGATTTTTTTCTTTTAATGACTGAATAATATTCCATTGTATATATATATACCACATTTATTTTATCCATTCATCCATCAATGGACATTTACATTTTTCCCACATCTTGGCTACTGTGAATAGTCCTGCAATGAACATCAGGGTGCTAATATTTCTTTGAAATCCTGATTTCAATTTTTTGATGACTACCTAGAAGTGTGATTTCTGGATCATATGGTAGTTCTACTTTTTATTTTTTAGGACCCACAATGCTGTTTTCAATAGTGGCTGCACCATTGTGCATTCCCACCAACAGTGTACAAGGGTTCAAATTTCTCCACATCCTAGCCAACAGTTCTCTTTTTTCTTTTTCTTTTGATAATAGCTATCTACAGGTGTGAGGTGATATCTCATTGTGGTTTTAATTTGCATTTCCCTGATGAATAGTGATGTTGAGCATCTATTTATATACCTGTTGGCCATTTGTATGTCTTCTTTGGAGAAATGTTTATTCAAGTTTTTAGCTCATTTTGTAATTAAGGTATTTATTTTTTTGCTATTGAGTTCTATTAGTTCCTTATATATTTTGGAAATGAAATCCTTATTTGACATATGGTCTGCAAATATTTTCTCCCATTCTGTAAGTTCCCTTTTCACTATGTTGATTGTTTCCTTTGTAGTACAGAAGCTTTTTTAGTTTGGCGCAGTCTCACTTGTTATTTTTGCTTTCATTGCCTGTGCTTATAGGGTTATATATAAAAAATCTTTGCTAAGACAAATGCCATGAAGCTTTATTCTTGTTTTCTTCTAGGAGTTTTACAGTTTCAGGTCTTACATTTAAGTCTTCAATCCATTTTGAATTGATTTTTGTATATGGTGTAAGGTAAGTATCCAATCTTACCACTTTACATGTAGATATCCAGTTTTCCCAAGCTATTTGAGACTAACTTTTCCCCATTGTGTATTCTTGACACCATTGTTAAAGATCAGTTGACTGTATATGCATGGATTGATTTCTGGACTCTATTTTGTTCCATTGGTTTATATGTCTGTGTTTATGCTAGTACCATACTGTTTTAATTGCTGCAGCTTTGTAATATATTTTAAAATCAGGAAGTGTTTGCCTCCAGTTTTCTTCTTTTTTCTCAGTATTGTTTAGGCTATTCAGGACCTTTTGTGGTCCTATAAGGAAGTTTAGTAGTGTTTTTCTATTTCTGTAAAAAATGCCATTGGGATTTTGATATGAATTGCATTGCCTTGAACCTGTGGATCATTTTGGGTACTATGAACTTTTAATAATATTAAGCCTTCCAATCCATTAGCATGGGATGTCTTTCCATTTGTTTATATACTCATTAATTACTTTCATCAATATTTTGTAGTTTTCAGTGTATAAGTCTTTCACCTCTTAAGTTTATATCTGAATATTGTTTTCTGTGCTATTGTAAATGGGATAGTTTTCCTAATTTCCTTTTTAGATAGTTTATTGTTAGATTATAGAAACATAATTCATTTTTGTTTGTTCATTTTGTATCCTGCAACTTTGCTATTTGTTTATCAGTTCTTTTTTTTTTTTTTGTCCTTTTTGTGACCGGTAAGGGGATCGCGACCCTTGGTGCGGTGTCACCCGCAAGGCGCTCAGCCAGTGAGTGCACCGGCCATCCTTATATAGGATCCGAACCCGCAGCGGGAGCGCCACTGCGCTCCCAAGTGCTGCACTCTCCCGAGTGCGCCACGGGGCCGGCCCTGTTTATTAGTTCTAACAGGTTTTTTGTGGAGTCCTTAGGATATTCTATATATGAGATCATGTCATCTACAAACAGGGACAATTTTACTTCTCTCTTTCTGATTTGGATCATTTCTTTTTCTTGCCTGATTGCTCTGGCTGGGACTTCTAGTACTATGTTGATTGAAGTGGTGAAAGTGGATATCCTTGCCTTGTTTCTGATCTTAGAGGAAAAGATTTTAGTAATTTTTTTTTTTTAACCACTGAGTATGACATTACCTGTGGGATTTTCACATATGGTCTTTATTATGTTGAGGTAATATCCTTCTATTCCTAGTTTGTTGAGAGTTTTTATCAGAAAAGTGTGCTGAATTTTGTCAAATGTTTTGCTGCATCTATTGACATGATCATGTGATTTTATCCAGCATTCTGCTAATGTGATGTATCACATTAATTGATTTTCTCATGCTCAACCATCCTCACTTCTCAGGGATAAATTCCAGTTAGTCATGGTACATTACCTTTTTAGTGTGCTGGTGAATTTGGGTTGCTAAGTATTTTTTTGAGGATTTTTGCATCTATATCCATCAGGGATGTTGACCTGTAATTTTCTTTTCTTGTAGTGTCTTTGTCTGGCTTTGGTACCAGGGTAATGCTGAGCTCATAAAATGAATTTGGAAATGTTCTTTCCTCTTTAAGTTTTTGGAAGGGTTTGAGAAGGGTTGGCATTAATTCTTCCTGAAATGTTTGGTAGAATTCACCAGTGAATTTATCTGGTCCTGGCTTTTCATTATTGGGAGGTTTTAGATTACTGATTAAATTCTGTTTCTAGTTACAGTTCTGTTCAGACTTTCTATTTGTTAATGATAAAGTCTTGGTAGATTATATATTTCTAGGATTTAATCCTTTTATTAGGTTATCCAATTTATTGGCAGTTAATTGTTCATAATTATCTCTTATAATCCTTTTTATTTCTGTGGCATCAGTTGTAATCTTTCTTCTTTAATTTCTGATTTTATCTATTTGAGTCTTCACTCTTTTTTCTTAGTTTAGCTAAAGAATTTCAATTTTCCTTATCTTTTTAAAAGACCAACTATTTTATTGATTTCTTGTATTATTTTCTGTTCTTTATTTATTCTCAAGTCATTATTATTTCCTTCCTTCTGCTAGTTTTGGGCTTAATATTTTCTTCTAGCTTTAGTTTCTTGAGGTATAACATTAGGTTGTTTAGTTGAGGTATTTCTTTTTATAAAATTTAGGTGTTTATTGTTATAAAATTCTGCTGTGGTCTGAATGTTTGTATCCCTCCAAAATTTGTATGTTGAAATCCTAAACCCCAAGGTGATGGTATTATGGAGTGGAAACTTTGAGAGGATTAGATCATGAGTGTGGATACTTCTGAATGGAATTAGTGCCCTTATAAAAGCAAAACCAGGGAGCTCATTTGCCCCTCCACCATGTGTTTGCAGCAAAATGACAGTTTTCTAAGAAGCAGACCCTCAACAGACACTGAATCTGCCAGGGCCTTGATCTTGGAATTTACATGCTCCAAAACTATGAGAAATAAATTTCTGTTGTGTATAAGCCACCCAGTTCATGGTATGGTATTTTTGTTATAGCAGCCTGAACAAACTAAGACAGCTTTCTTCTTAGTACTACTTTTGCTGCATAGCAAAAATTTTGGTATGTAGTATTTTCATTTTTATTTGTCTCGAGATATTTCCTAATTTCTCTTTTGATTTCTTCTTTGACCTATTTGTTGCAAAAACATGTTGTTTAATTTCTACATATTTATAAATTTTCCAGTTTTCCTGTGCTATTGATTTCATTCCACTGTGGTGGAGAATATTCTGTGTGTTGTTGAGAAGAATGTATATCCTGCTGGTGCTGAGTGGAATGTTCTGTGTATATCTGTTAAGTCCATTTGGTCTATAGTGTTGTTCAAGTCTGCCATTTCTTTATTGATTTTCTGTTTGGTTGTTCTATTTATTGTTAAACTCTCCCACTATTTTTTTTATTAAATTTATTTTTTCTTAACTGACATATAATAATAACTGTATATATTTATGGGCTACATTGTGATATATTTATGGATACATGTGTACAATGTTCAAAGATCATATTGTATCGCTGTCTATCTCTTCAGTTTTGTCAATGTTTGCTTTATATATTTAAGTGCTCTGATGTTGATTGCATATAAATTTATAATTATTATGTCTTGCTGGTAAATTGACCCTTTTATTATTATTTGATATCTTTCTTTGTCTCCTGTGACAGTTTTGACTTAAAGTCTATTTTATCTGATATAAGTTTAGCTACCCCTGCTCTCTTTTGGTTGCCATTTGCATGGAATATCTTTTTCCATCCCTTCACTTTGATCCTGTGCATTCTTAAATTTAAAGTGAGTTTCTCATAGACAGCATACAGTTAGATCTTGTTTTTTAAGAAAATCATTCAGCCATTCTATTTCTTTGGATTGGAAATTTAATCCATTTACATTTAAAGTAATTATCAATGGGGAAGGATTTACTATTGCCATTCCATTAATTGTTTTGTTTGTCTTATAGTTCTCTTGTCTCTCTTTTTCTCTCTTTCTGTCTTCCATTGCTTTGTTGTTATTTTGTGTTGATTTGCTTTGATTCCTGTCGTGTGTGTGTGTGTGTGACTTCTATAGGTGTTTTCTCTGGGGTTACCATGGAGCTTACATAAAATATCTTATGGTTATAACAGTCTATTTTAAGCTGATAACAACTTTTAACTTCAACAGCATACAAAAACTCTAGACTTTTACTACTCCCCCCCTGATACTTTATGTTATTGATGCCACGATTCACATTTATTTATATTGTATATCCAATAGCAGTTTTTGTCCTCTTTTTATGCTTTTGTCTTTTGATTTCTATATTAGAATTAAAAATGATTTACTCTCCACCATTACCATAGTACCCCATTGTATATTTGTCTATATGTATTTACCTTTACCAACATGTTTTCTACTTTCTTATGTTATTGTATTGCTATTTAGCATCCTTTCATTTCAACTTGAAGAACTTCCTTTAGGATTTCGGGTAAGGTAGGTCTAGTGGTGATTAACCCCCTTAGATTTTGTTTGTCTGGGAATGTCTTTATTTCTCTTTCATTTCTTAAGGACAGTTTTCCAGGTATTGTGTTCTTGGTTAGCAGTTCCTCACTTTCTCTCATTTCTCCTCATCTTCTCACCAATTAATTTTAGTCAGTAATAATACTTTTTTAGTGTTTACTTATGTAGTGTTTGATACCCTTAATTGCTATTAGTGGCATATCAAGGGTGATCATTGAGAGTTGTCCATTCAAAGTACACCAATAAAATGGTGCGCTGTCTATAAGAAATTTTAAAACAATAATGAAACTTACTGAATCTATCTGCTTTTTATTATCACCATACATGAGAAATTCTAAACAATGTTGGTAATAATATATTCCACCCTGTAGAGATATAAATGGATCACTCCCACTATAATATTGCACAAGGACCCTATAGGCTGCTTTTATTTCACTTTCTGGTGCATGACATGTGTGCCTAGGGACACATGGTCTCCCCCAAGCTACCACTGGGTTCATTGTCTTCCCTGGTGTGAGAAGCTGGAGTGACCTGTTGCTGCATATCATCCTCCGGGACATTCATCCACGCTTCCAACAACTCTGCTTTCTGCTTCAAATCTTGATCAGTTTGCAGCACAGTGAGCAGCTGCCAGGCTCCAGTCAGCAAAAAAGTGGCCACTGGGCACCATATGCTCAAGGACAGCCACATTTCCTCCCCCTCCCAAGGGGTTTTCCACTGTAGTGCCTGGTCTATGCTGACTTGCAGTGCAGTGAGCAGCAACCCAATCCCCATCAACAGGAAAGTGGCCACGGGGCACAATGTGTTCAAAAGTAGCCACATTTCCTCCTTCTCCAAGGGCTTCTTGGCTCCTGTACCTGCCCCAAATCCTGCACCGACTATGCCAATTGTGGGGTAATCCTGCCAAAGACACCAATTGTAGAGCTAGAGCTAGGGTCTGGTGCTCACAGATCCCTCGAGCCTTTTCACAAACCCTTCACACGCAGGTCTATGAGCTAGGTAACTGGCAAAAAGATCCTTGGAGTCTTGGTTGAAGAAGGAATAGTCTTTATTCAGCACACACACATCTAGGAGTTAGGCAGTACAAAGGAGAAACTCAGAAACTCAACTGCTATGGGCAAAGTCCACAGAAAAACTGAAACTAAACAGCTGCCAGCAGAGTAAACATGTCCTATTGTTAGATGGAGCTCTCTGCTGCCAGCCTGCTTCACAAACTGAAGAACACACAATAGCTACAAAACTAAAAAGATACATTAGTGCACATGTGGGCTAACTCCACCCACACAGAAATTGTTTACAAGAAATGTTGAGGGAGCCTGACTAAATTATCCTATTTTCCCCACAAATATTGTACAAATCAAGAGGGGTAAGGTAGTTTGATTGAAGAGTTTCTAACGTCCTTAAGACTCTGATATTGATTTACTTTATTCTCTTGCTTTAGTCTTTAAAAGTTAATCAGGGGAAAGGAAAGTAGAAACAAGTTTAAGTTCAAAAATATCAGTAAGTCACAAATAAATGTCACTGAATTAAACTCACACATTTGAAAACTAAAATTGTCAGACTGGTTTAAAAAAAAAACAATCCAAGCCAAACACTATTTACTATTTACAAGAAATATACCTAATACATAAAACATGAAATGTTTAAAAGTAAAAAATTGAAAAATATATACCAAATACTAACTATACTAACAAATATCAAATAAGATCAGCACAGCTATATTAGAAACAGACAAAGATACTTTAGGATAAAATATCATTAGAGGTAAAGAGGGTCACTACATAATGATAAAGGGATTATCTGCATGTAACAACAGTGTTAAGATATATAAAGCAAAATTGACTTTCAGGAACAAATATAAAAATCTGTCATTAGAGTGCAAGATTTTTTTCCTTTTTTTATTGAAACATAGTTGATTGTACATATCTGTGGGGTAAAGATTTGAATATCAATACCTGTGTACAATATGTGATGCTCAAATCAGGATAATTAGTATATTCAACATTATACAATATAATTGTTCTTCATAGCCCTTTATCAATTTCTCTCTTGCCCTCCTCCTCCTCCCTCTTTCCTATTTCTGGTATCCTAGTTCTTTTCTCTCCTTTTGAAAGTTCAACTTATTATTGTGATTGTTGTATCTTTCTGTTTTTATTTATTTGTTTATTTTTTTTATCTCGCATGTAAGAGTGAAGACATGTGGTGTTTCTCTTTCTGTGCCAGACTTATTTCATTTAACATAATTTTCTCTAAGTTAATCCATGTTGCTGTGAATAGCAGGATTTCATTCTTTTTATGGCAGAGTAGTATTCCATTGTGTAAATATACCACACTTTCCTTATTTAGTCATTCTATGGTGGATATCTAGGTTGGCTCCAACCCTTTGCTATTGTAAATAAAGATGTGATAAACATGGGAGTGCAGGTATCCCTTTGACATGATGATTTCCATTCCTCTGGGTATATACCCAGAAGTGGAATTGCTGGATCATATGGCAGTTCTATCTGTAGTTGTTTGAGGAAATGCTTACCATTATCCATAATGGCTGCACCAATTTACAGTCCTACTAACAGTGTAGGAGTGTTCCCTTCTCTCCACACCCTCGTCAGCATTTGCTATTCTCTATCTTTTTGATAATAGCCATCCTAATGGGTGAGATGATACCTCAATGTGGTTTTGATTTGCATTTCCCTGATACTGAGTGATGCTGAGCATTTTTTTTAGATGTCTGTTGGTCATTTGTGTGTCTTCGTATGAGAAATGCCTATTCAGCTCCTTTGCCCATTTTTCAATCAGGTTATTTGTTTTTTTACTATTAAGTTGTTTGAGTTTCTTATATATTCTGGATATTAATCCTTTGTCAGATGCATAGTTTACAATTATCTTTTCCAACTCTGTAGGTTGTTTTTTCACTCTATTAATTGTTTTTAAAGGACCTCTTTCAACTGATATTTGTCGAGACAGAATTTAATAATTGATCCGTTAAGGAGGCAGAGTTTAATAACAAAGTTAGAGAAGATTTGAACAATGCAACTAATCTATTTTATTTAATGGTTTGGTATATACCCTTTTTTTCTTAAGAATACATAGAACATTTGTAAAGATTGAACACATTAAATCATAAAGAAGCCATCAAAACTTTCAAAGAGTGGATATCACACAGATTAATTTTTGAGAATAATGAAATTAAGTTGGATTATCAGTAACAGAAAGAGGAAGAATGGACGTTGATACCTACAGAAATTAAAAATGCATTTCTAAATTACTCACAGGACAAGTAAATTATAACGGAAATTTTAAAATAATTAGAAATCAATAATAATAAAAATACTAAAATCATAATTTTGAATGTAGCAAAAGTGGTACCCCATGTTTTCACTCTTTTGAACAAGAATTTTCAAGGCCTTCTTTATGCTGATTCCCACCCCCATACCTTTGTTAGTGCTATTTGAATCCCCTCCAGAAGATCATCTTTTCTGTTGAAATTTTCTAAATTTCACCCCCAGTTTCACCTTGTTTGTGAAAACTTAGCATCTACTTATTTGTTAATTATTTCTCACATTAGTTTTGCATTCCAAACTAGTTGGTAAGGTTTTTGAGGGGGTAGGGACTTTGCCTTTGCTTTATTTTATTTATATACTTTGCAATTTTTTCCTATAGCACAATCCTAAGCACCACCCCTCTCCCATCTCTGTGCTTGCTTGTGCTCAAAAAAGGCTTTTTGAATGATTTATAAAATCATTTAACACTTTGCAATGAACTATCATTCCAGAATAGTTTAGAAAATTATATCATTGGACAGTATTTCTGCAATAGTCCACTGGCTTTCTATTTTACTTTGTTTCTTTTCCAAACCAGATTTAAAACACAGAAAACTATTGTTCTTTAAATTCAAGGTCTTAATTTGAATAGAACATCTGTACTTCTTGCTAAATATATCATTAGCAACTTTAGCTTTTATGGAGGGGTGTAGGGTGTGAAAATGTGCTAAACATGAATGAAGTGACAAGAAAAATATAACCAGAACCAGAATAAGCAAAACCAGGTCTTTAATCAGTTAACATTTTACACATTTTATAATTTCACTCGCATACTAATAATGGACCAATACACTCGACAGGTGGAAGTGCTTGAGGGCCATTGAGCATTGAATTTTCCTAAAGTAGCGCAATTACAGAAACACCTGTGTTAAACAACCAAGTGCTAATTTACTATGAAAATATGCAAAATGTTTAACAGTGCTCCAAAATTGTGATTTGCTTTTGATAGACTTCGTGGATTTACAATGAGTAAATGACAGTTTATTGTCAGGCAAACTATTACACTTTATAAATTAGTTGAAACTATCCATATCCCTATTAAATACATATGGAAGCAAAGATGCACGCAGAGGGAGGCCTCTTAAAACAAGCTCTGTTCGGTCTCTGATAAGGTAACTGAAAAATAAACAAAACAAAACCTTAGCCTCTCTTGTTCGTCTCATTAGAGGTTTTGTTTTTGCTTTTTAAGATTGGGCTTTTGTAACCCTACCCAAAAAGTGGCACAAAATGCCTGAGACTACTTCTACAGAGCTAATAATATATCTTTGATGTTGATAAAACATAAAAAGTAGGAATGAAATCACAGCAGTCAGTAGCTTACAGGAAGGACATAGGGGTCAATACTTTCTAGATGAGAAAAGACAAAATGGATGACGAAAGAAAAAGTATTTTCATTCTTGAAAGGACATTACAAAACAGGATTAAAGCCTGCAAAAAATATTAAAATAATGTAGTGGTGGACTCTGACTGTTGGAAGTAATGTTAATTCGACATAATATTGACTTGTTTAATGCATCTCCTAAAGTAGCTTTAACATCTTTTGGAAACAGGCGACAGTATTTTTATAAGCAAAAATGCCACAACAGATTGAGGGAGTCTTAAGAAATTTCTATAATAATATATTGGAGGATACCCAAAATCTTTTTCTGTATTTTGGCTTATAATTGTTCTCAGTAATACATTTTGCCTTTCTATATATGAACTCAACCAACTAAATATAACTCTAATGCAATTCTAAGAGAAAACAAACTGTAAACAAGTCATAAAATAAGTTACTAAAATATGAGATCCCTTTTGCTCTCTGGCAGTGTTTTGCCTTTTATTTATTTATTTATTTTTTTTATCTTCAATTGTAGGGCAAAGGAAAATAAAAGAGCCACTTCAGTGTTAGATAAGAATAAAAAAAGAATAAAGTTAATTCTCCCACTGAGCTGGTTGCCTGGATTAGAAGAGAACAGAAGACTTGATTAATAAAGTATATAGGTTTGGAAACACTTTTTGCATGTAAGGAATCTCTCAAATATATGTATTACACACACACACACACACACACACACACACACACATTATTTGAGTAGACTTCTTTTTCTTTCAGTGTTCAGACAAGAAGCATAGTTAGGATGGAACAGCTTGGTAATAGAACAAAAATGCCAGAAAGATCAAGATTAAGTATTATCAATTTTGTGAAAGGTAATTTATACCATGTATCTCCTAAGGAAATGATTTTTTTATGAGAGTGGTGGAAGGGAAAATTGTGAAGAAACAGTTAAGTATGGACTTATCCCGGTGGTAATATTTTAGAAGGGCCTGTGGAGAGGGGATGGGGATGGGGAGTGGGAGAGTTAGTCATCCTGTAACAAACAACCACAAAACCTCACTGGTTTACAACAATTGTTTATTGCTCATGTGCCCAGGATGGTCTTCTAGGGGTTTTGTTGATTTTGGTTGGGTTCTCTTACACGTCTGTGATTTGGCTGGCTGTCCATTCATCTACGGTGACCTGGGATAGAATGACTAGGGCAACTTGGTTCTGTTCCACACATCTCTCATCATTCCACAGGTTATCCCATGCATGCTCTGATGGCAACAGAAGAGAAAGAAGAGAGGGAGCATGCCCAGTTATGCAATCATTTTCCAGAATCTTCTTGTTTCATTTTTGCTGACATCCTGAAGGAGGTCATATGGGGAAACCCAGAGTCTTCATAGAGGACCCTAAAAAATAATATGACAAAGGAGGGATGAGGCTATTTTTGCAATCTACCGTATGGTCCCTGGGGAGGAGATACAATCCCATCCTTAGTTTGGTTACCCAGATGTAAAACAAAAGTAATCTATCCTCTACAGTGATTAGACTTCAATAGCCTTAGGGCTTTTGTTTGTTTCTTTTTCACTTTTATTTTCATCAAGTTGTACAAGATTTTGTGGCAGTAACTGAAAACCCTCGAAATCTTAGCTGCAGGTGGGGTCATGCTCTGAGTAGTAACTCAGGGATCTGAGCTCATGCAAACTCTGTCTCATCATCTGCTTCCACAATTTGCTGAGGAGGCAGGAAACAGGAAAGTAGCAAAATGAGCACTGGCTACTAAGGCTTCATTCCTAAAGCAACACATGTTCTTTCTGTCCATACTTTATTGACTAAAGTAAGTCACATGGCCTCAGCCAAATTCAAAGGAGCGAGGTTGTACAGTCCAATCCTACTATGTACCAGAAGGATGAGAAACATAGTATTTGTGAACAACCCTAATGATGACACAGTTTTGCACTGAAAGGTAATTCTTAAAGTGACAAGTCTCCATCAATGTATCCTCACTATAAAAAAACCAAAAAGCACCTCAGCTGAATTCTTTTGTTTACAGGAAATTTTGAAGAATACTTTTATTTTTATAGTGAGAAATGGCTAACATATTGAGGAATATCTGAAAAAAAATTATCAATTTATTATTATAATTGCCTTTTTGAAAGGACAGGTACGTCAGTCAACCCACAGTGGAAATACTTAAACAATTTTCATAGGTGAGACTATTAAGAGTCAGGTTCTAATTAGCTAAATTGGCACAAAACAACCTTCTTTTGGCCTATAAAATTTTCCAGACATTATTTTAATGAGTTCAGAATACGTGGAATCAAAATTGGTGTTTCTGTTTAAATCTCCCCTTATAATAAACACTGTGCTGTGACCTTTTAAAGAAGAAACAGTTAATATATGCACATGGAGAAATTGAAGAGAAAATCATCTGAAAGCCAGATTTCTATACTGAGGAGTCTTTCAAATTATTGGCTGAAGTAGTTATTATTTTAAACAGGCTGCTATTGCCATCAAATCTGATGCTTCACTGCTTCTTATTTTCTCCATAAAAATATCATTCAGTGGAGTTGTTTCTTAAAAACAAGGAAAAATAAAGTATTACATTTTGCAAATATCCACATGGTAAAAAGGAAAGCGAAACCAGAGGAATATGTGCTCCACTTTTTATGTTATTATTATTGTAGAAACTGTGATTAGCTGGAAACTATCATGGGGTATACAATATGTGTATGTTTGTGTTTCTTAAAAAGAAGGTGATGCCCTGCAGCTCACAGATAACACAAATAGCATGTGATGCAGTAGTTGCTAAGGGCAACCACACATCTTTTCTGTCATTTCTTTATCCCTAAATGGCCAAACCAAATGATGCCCCCAATACCATAAAATCTGTGAATTTGCCCTTAGAAGTTTGACAGAAGACAGCCTATAATGATAATTGGTTGTGTGTGTGTGTGACATTTAAAAAGAGTGGACCTAAAATTCATTGCTTTAGGCTATATGTGCACTATATTAAAATCTGACTCAATACCAAATAGACCCAAAACATGAATAAATATTGAATAATCCAAGCAGATTGATTTAGCATGTGATATTGCTACCTTTTATGTTCAAATTTCCATAATTCAGTTGGGCCAATGGTAGAAAATGAATTTAATGCATTCTTTTGAAAAATTCTAAAGATCAAAAATTATTCTGGTTGATGATAACCAGAGAAATACTCAGCAGCAAATATTGTCACGTAAGGGAATCAGATATTTCTATCCAGTTTTGTTTGGGTTTAATAGAAAGCTATATAATGGAATTCAGCAGAAATCTCTTGTTTTCTAAAATAGAAAAGGAGATTAAGAGACAAACACACAACTCATATTTTCAACGAAGAATTTGTGTTTTGTAGCAAATAGCATACATAGTCCACTTTGATTATGTTAAGACTAAGCACAAACGCTTACTAAATGTGGTGAATATTCAATTCTGTCCACCAAGATTTCCAAGGTTTTGTGTTGTCCTTTATTTTGGAAATGCTATCTCTATTGTTGCTTTGCTCAAATTCTGCTTCAGGGATCCATAATAAAAAGTGAATGGGCTCAAAGAGGGACAATGGCTAAAAGGCCTCCTGTCACTTTGGCAGAATTATCATTGTCTCTGCAATTATCACCCTTCAGAGTTCTAGCACAGCACCAAATGCTTGGTAATACAAGGGCTTGAGTAAAGAATAGAAAATGTGTCCACAAAGTTAGCTTCTACTTGTTTTGAACCTGTAGGTGACTATTTATGTTCAAAAATAAATATTTCTTTCAACATACAAAATTTTACCAGAAAAAAATAGAGTTTCAATGCTCAAATCTAAGTATGCTTCCAGGTCTCAAAATAGTGTAATAAAAAGTTAGTTTCTAGGTACATTTTTTTCTTGTCAACCAGTTGTAAGTGAGTGGGTACATGTGTGTGTGTGTATACATATATACGTGTGTTAGTTTAGTTACTGAATTATATCTGAGCATAGAAAGGCAGCTTTCTGCCCATGTTTAGTTCTGCCCTGAACATGAAAATTTCTGGTATTGCTGATAAAGATCATAAGGCCAGAAAGGGAATGAATAGCCCTTCGTGTACAATGAGATATTTAGGGAATGTGCAAAAAGTGATGTAGACTCAAAGAATACCGTTTTATGAGAAATGAAAGAAATTAAAAATAAAGACTAAGAGTGGAAAGACAAAATTTCTTTGTTGATTTTTTTTCAAGCTTCTGTTTTGAAAAATTTATCATTTTCCAAACTCTTAGCCATTTTCTACCTATCAGTAGCCACTATTAGCCAAAGAGTAACTTCTGAAATACTTAGAACGTAGCCCCTCAAAAGTAATGAATCTAAAAACACAGGAACACGTGAGTATACCTGAGTGTGTTTGTGTGATGTATGTGTAGTTTTCCAGATAAACATTGATCAGTGCCATACAATCCGTAGTGATGAAAATGGAAGTTTGGACGGTAGAAATGTCCATACCCTGGTGGTGCTAGCTGGGGAGGCTTGCTGCAAGGAGCTAAATCTCCAGTAGAATTTAGGGAGAAAGGAGAAGTTTGATTTGGCAAAGAAGTAGAGGCTGAAGATGTATAATGGTATGAGAATAGCACATTCTGTGTGCTGAGGAGAGAGAGTACTTATATTTGGCAATAGCACAGGGGACTAAACAGTGTGCATAGGAGAAGATGGTGAATGGGTTCAAAGAGGGACAATGGCTAAAGGGCCTCCTGTCACCTTCGCAAAATTATTATTGTCTGTTAAGCTATCACTCCTCTCCTGGTGGCAAAGGAGTCTTTATAGGACTAAAAAAGTTTCTGAAGTACACTGGCCTTTGGAGGCCATTAAGATATATTGATTCTTGTGTTGTATCAGTAACTCGTTAAGTGACACACCAGTGCATATCCAGTGAGCTGCAGCAACGCTTTACCAAAGGAAATCCTAATGGCCATGACAGAGTTAATGACCTCTGAAACTTTTGGTGTACTCTTTGGAAGAACTTTGCCCACAGAGAAAAGTTGCAAAACAAGGCTCTCCAGTAGGGTTGATTTTTCATAGTTCAGCCTAATCAGCACATTTAGGAAGAGGAGGCTCAAGTCTGTCAGACTGGGCTTATAAACAAGAGCAGTCTTTTTAAAATTTGGTTTGTAATGTTTGTTTGTTTGTTTTACAAAACACGCTGAGGCCTTTGTCAATCTGTTTGCTTGTTTATACCCTGGCTTATTCCAAAAAGGGTTTATGGTGGTTTTGTTTAATTTGCTTCTTGATGTGTCTGATTTAAATGAGCATTGCCACCTCTGCAGAACTAAGATTCCACCAGACTCTTCTAGGATCACTAGAGTTTGATAGCACAGGAAGCATTCCATCCCCTCCCCAGTCCTCACTTTCTGTGGCCTATTCTTATACTTCATTTACAAAGTAGACAGACACATCATTGTTGTAGCACTTCAGCCTGATTATATCGTATATGAAATAATCACAGTGCTAATCAGGCTGGTTCTGCTGGTCTCGCTCCATGGCTGCAGCTATCAGCAGCACACAGCAGGGCCTGACAACTCCCATACTGACAGCCCCTCCCAGAAAAAAGCTTACCAATTAACCTTCAGTCACATTGGATCGAAGACTGACATTCATTATTTTAATGAAAACAGTAAGAAAGGGCACTATTGAAACGCCTGAAAACTAACCCATTATTCTGTTGCATGTTCTGCTTAGCAAGGTACAAAAAGCAAGCTCAGGGTCAGAAAGACAGCATGCTGGGTACGAAGGAGGAATGCAGTACAGGCACCCATAGCTCCCTGCTCCTCACGAACCATCTCTGAAAGCTTCTGTAACCCTTTGCCAGAGAAGAGGATGGAAGTTGCTTGTACCTTAGGAGGGGACTATTTCAAGATGACCGAAGGGACACCGTGCACATAAAATGTTACCATGGCTTCCTTTTAACTTCTCTTTCCTGTGGCCCATGTTATGTTTCTTCCAGAGGCTTTGCTTTGGGGTTATTCTGCATCTACACTTTGAACTGAACTCCAACTCTTTGGAGCAAAAGTTATTTTATCTATCAATAAATCTGACAGAATTAATAAATACGTTTTTTTTTTCTTTTTTCGAGAGTATTGTTAAAATATCATAAAAATCTCTTTATCAATATCATAGCACCTCTTTAAAAATGTCCTCTTCATTCATGCCTAAGGAATCAAAAATATGTACTGAGTCATTCATCTAACAGACATTTATTGAGTGCCTACTATATGCCCGACACCATGCTACGCATACAGTGGATACAACCATGTATAAGGTGGAGGTCCTGGCTTTTGAGAAACTCGGGGGGATATGGTAATGTTGCCTTTCCTTATAGCACTTTACCTGAAATATTTCCTACAGGCAAGCCCGGGACTCAGGAGGCTTGTGATAATTTTAAGCCTCTTCAGCTCCAGTTTGAAGCATACTCATGTGGGGATACCAATAGGTTCCATTGCTTTTTCAGTCACGAAAATTAGCTTAGAATTTAAGTCTAAATCATTAAAAAAGAAATGTACTCACTCATATGAGGGAGCTAAGAGAGAAGGAAGGAAAGAAGACCGTAGTAGTGCATTGGACCTGCAGAGGGAGAGAACATTCCTTGGGCTACAAAGTGGAGTGGGGGGGAAGGGGGAGGAGGAAGGAGGTTGGGGATAATTGGGCGGGGGACACGGGGTGCAAATGTAATTTCTGGTAATGAGTATGCTGCCAGTATGAATCTGGCCCTCACATCATGGGCATGAGGGGTGACAATCAGCTTTGTATCTCATGAATATTTATAACCAATTAAAAAGAAAAAGAAAGTAGAAAAAGACTATGGGATTGGGGAGATGAGGGGGATATTCAAAGGCTCAAGGTAAATCCAAACGATAGACTCCAGCTACAAATATAATGTCTTGGTTTGTTCTCTTAATTTTTCATGCATTATTTCAGGATAATTTTTTCTTTTCAATTAAACATGAACGTAAGCGTGCAGACTAATTAGCAGAAGCATAAAAGAAATGTGCTTTGGCACAATTTGGCTTAGTCTAAACTTTTCAGACATTGAGCCTTATCTCTCTTGTATGCAGAGAACTAGAGGAACTTTTTTTGGGTACAGTCTCAGAGTCTGCCCCGGAGCCCAGCCCAGACCCAATTCTTGTAGAATAGCTAAACTATGATCAGTGGTCTATACATTGTAACACATCTCCACACTTCCCTATACATTTCTGGGAGATGCATATCATCTTGGAGGCAGAATGTCATCTCTTTGTTTCTGGAACTATGGACAGTGGCAATGGGGCTATTAGGTGTTGTAGAGAGGAGTAACCATGTTCACTTCCATGGTGGGAGAGAGAAGACACATTTTCCCAACTTTCTTTTCTTAATTCTACAAACCTCGATCAGACAGTTTTATGAGAACTTGCTCCCCAATCCACTGGAAAAGAAAATCAGGCAGGGTACAGTTTTAGACCTTTCACATTCCCTAAGATTTCTGTCACATAAATAATTTACATGTTAGGAATATTTGGAATTTGGGGATTACCCTGTTTCTTCTTATTTAATCCAAATGGTATTTGACCTCAAAGCCAAAATTTTCAACAGAAGAGATTAGAAATGAGTCCTTTATGCGTAACATATGAGGTCAGAATGTGAATTTATACTCAGGTCCAGGGTTCGTCTCAATGATTACACAATCACAAAGACCTTTAGGTAAATCCTTTTTTTAACCAGTTGCAATGTCATCATTAAGACTACAAATATGTTGGGTTCAAATCACCGTCCCTACATTTGCTAGCTGTGACTTTGAGTAAGCTGCCTAACCTCTCTGTGCCTCAGTTTCTGTATTCATAAATCGGAGACATTATTTGTTTTCTACCACTAGAATGTAAGTTCCACAAGGAATCTTTGTTTTATTCACTGTTTCTCAAATGCTTCAAACAGTGCCTGTTATAGGATAGGTGCTTAATATTTGTTGAATGAAGAGATCCTAACTCCTGGGGTTATTATGAGGATTAAATAATGAATACACAGAGAGTGGTCATGCCTGGCATACTATAACCCTCAATAAATGTTAACCTACTATTATTATCATGATTATACTCTCAAACTTGAATATAAATGAGCAGGCTTCCTCACCTGCTAAATCTGGTAGCAAGTTATAAAAAATCATGTTTTTACAGGGAAATGCCAGGAAGCTCTGGGGTCTGCTCTGCTATGGCCTTGTCATGGTCACAGGGTGCAAGAAGACATGAGGCAGGGCCTCAATGATCTTGGGTCAGCTGCAGTGGCCCTGCAGCTTGCCTGTAATTTAACCTTTTTCCCTTTCCTCTCTCCCTCTCTTCTTCCCTTCCTCCTTATCTCCTTTACTTCAAATGAAAATAGTTTTTATATATATATACTGTAATATAGGTACAGTGTAAAATCTTCAGAAATTTCCTGAAAAGATAAAGAATAAAAGTCATCTGGAATCCACTCTGTAGTAGATTGAATTATGTCCCCCCCCCAAACTCCCTGAAGCTTGAATTGTGCTCTCCAAGTTTTATGTATTAGGAACTTAGCCCCCACTGTGACTGTTAAGAGGGTGGGAAACCCTATTATGGTAATTGAAAGGTGGGGAGAGTCTGTTTTGCTCCCTCTCTGCTCCCACCATCTTGCAATGTGAGATACCTGGTTCATGGTTGCCATCACCAGATGGACTTCAGACTTCCCAGCCTCAGAAACTGTAAGCAATAAATTTCATTTTCTTTATGAGTCACCCAGTTTCAGATATTCTGCTATAGCAACACAAAATGGACTAATACACACTCTTACTATTTTTATTTACTTTAGCCAGTCTTTTGTCTATGATTATGTATACACACACACACACGTGCTCACACACACACATCTCAGACCCCCTGGTGTATATACATGTGTGTGTGTCCGTGTGTTATATATACATACACATACACACACATTCTAAAATGAAAACACACCCTACATATTTATAGCTTAATATTTTACTCAAGAATTTTTTGTGCTACTGAATATAATTCTACCACATGTAACTCTTTTATAATTGAAGTTGCTTTTAGAGATTTGGATTAGATAGCACCATGGAGAATGAAGGGTGTAGGTTTTAGGCTGAGTTCAAGGGGAATCTATGGAAAGGCATAGAAGCCCAATGAAGCAACATTTTCTGAAAGTCAGATGCATCCCAAGATTATCACTGGGAGATAAAACAGGTTAAAAATTATTTTTAATTTCTTTTCCCCAGGGTTTGCTGGTTACTATCCATCATAAGCTTTCCCAAGCAAACATGTGTTCTGATTCAAATATGTTACTTATTTGTTGAGGATGCACGACATGCCAGACATGGTGCTAGATGCTGTGTGGTATTTCATATAATTCTTTGAGCAGAACTTGGAGGGACCTATTGCTAGCCCTGTCTTACAGGAGAGGGAATAGAAGCCGTCTGTATTTGCAAGCACTGTGGGGATACAAAGATGTGTGAGGTGCACTTTATTTGCCCCCCAAAACCTGAGATAATTATAATAGCTAGCTCTTGGGGCTGTTACAAGGTTTGAATAAATGCATGTAATGCACTATGTATCATACCATGGACATAGTAAATGCTCAATAAATCTCATCAATGATGAAGATGAGGATGAGGATGATGGCAATGATGATTGATGGTCAAGAAGATAATGATGAGGATGTTGGCATGCTGCAAGCGAGGACTAACAGTGAAAAGGTAGGATGAGGCCAGAGCATACTCCATGACAGCCTAGGGACTCTGGCCTGAAGCAAGGGATCGATTGACTTGTCATTTGATTCTCCTATCCTTGTGGGGCAGTTATAGTATTTCCATTAGGAGAGATATCCAAGGTCGATGCTATCAATGCTAGATACAGTAGGAAGAGGAAATTCTTATACTTCTAAGCGCATGATGACTTTGGGAAATGTTTTCCCCCCTTTCAACTGAAGGTCAAAATTAAAAATTTTCCAATATGCTAGTTTACATATTATAACTCATTTTTTTTTCTTGCTCAGTTTTAACAAGGTGGGGATTTGGGAATAGAGTTAATTATAAAGAAATACACATTTATTACCATATTGTAACACTTTAGGTAGTGCCTAATTAAAGATTAAATTTTTTTAAATTAGCATATGATACTTTGTGTTTCCAGACAAAAGGGAGGGTGCAAGGTCTAAAGGAAAGGGAAGTGAGCTTGAAGTTCAGAGTTCTCTGTAGACAGAAAATGACCCCGTGAACTTGGGTAAGTTATTCAGCATCTCAGACCTTCAATTTCCTAATTTTTCAAAATGTAGTTTATAGTAGCAATGTTGCTTATTTGTGTGCAAAGTAGCCTTACGTGCATTCTCTTCTTGTGATCCTTATGATGACCCTGACAGGAGTTGGGCAGGCATTATTATACTCATTTAACAAATAAGGAACTGAAATTCAGAAAGGTTAAATGAATGCCCAAGGTCACAGAGCTAATAAGTGCTACATCTAGGATTCAAAACACTGGTTTTGATTTCACATATAATGCTTTCTTTGCATTACACATCCAAGTTCTTCAGGAAGCAGCATGATGAGTGGAAGATAAACCTAGGTTCTAAGTCCAGCTCTCTCACCAAGGAGCTGTGTGGTATTAGACAAGTTACATTGCTTCTCTGGGGCTTCTTTTCCTTGTTCATAAAGTGAGAGAAATGATTAATTTTTGCAAGGTCTCTGCAGAGTATGCTTCATCACCATTTCCATAAATGAGGGAACCTAAGCAGAGAAAAGTAAACTGCTTTGCTCAACATTACACAGTAAGTGGTAGAGAGAAGTTGCTTCTGTCTCCAGAATGATGCAACTTTTGCCTAGCAAGGGGTACTCATCTACACAGTCTGAAAGAGTAAAGAAAAAAATAAATATATTTCTAACATGCTAAGATGCAGGCTGAAATCTACTTCCTCAGTGTAATCAGAGGTAAAAAGGAGAAATTCCTTACTGCCTCATGATGTACAATAATCCCTATCCTAGAAATCCCTATACTGAATGATGATAGGAGTGATAGACTATTCCAATTAGTCCACAGAACAGTGGTTCTTGCCAACACTTTCCTAAGGGCCATATGCAAGAACCTGAAAAGGGGAAACCTGTTGCACATAATTTTGTCAATTTTTACGGACTGCGTACTTCATTCCCACATTTCGAAGTAGCAGCAATGCTGCTGATAATGAAGATGATTGCTAATGAAAAATGACGTTGAATTGGCATCAACAAGGCAAACTTTTTAAGGAGTTACATTTTGTCTTTAATTTGCCTTTTATCTGAGCACATACTGAGCCACCCTGATGACATGTGCACCCAAACTTTCCCTAGTTAATTCCCCCTCATCCTTCATATCTCAGTTCAATAATGACTCTTCTCCAGGAACCCTTCCCTGAGGTTTATGCCAGTTCTCCTCTTTAGTGGAAATCTGTTGTTTTTACCAGCACAACCACGATTCTGCTTCTGGGAAATACAGCTTGGTTTTTACTGAAAGAACTTCTTTTCCCCCGTGCATGCAGTGTTGATAGGGCTATCAGTCAAGGTCATCTTCTCTTCCCTAACCAAGTAATGGGAATGTGACCTGCACTAGGCTACTCTGACACTCCCTCACAGGAATTTGTACCTGGAGCAGAATTGCAGAGACGGAAAATCGAGCCAATTCATCTGAAGACTCTGTCCATTAATCCCTGTTCCCTGGATCCTTGAAACTGCTCTGCTTCTTGTCTCTCAGACCCTGGTTTATTAGCCATTTCTTCTTAACAGACAGTTGTCCTATATCCTTTCAATACTTTTCATTTTTGCTTATGTTAACCCAAATAGATTTCGGTTGCTTGTAACCAAAGAACCTGTCATATGATTCATGTTATATGATTCATGGTACATGCACATTGTACATTGCCTGTTACATGATTCATGATACGTGCACTTCTCCTTAATAGCATTTATTTTATTTCATAGGTATACACTTTGGTTGATTATTTGGTTAATGTCAGTCCCCCTCACTGGGATGCGAGTTCCAGGAAAGTAAGATTATATCCCCAGTTCTTAGAATAGCATTTAGCATTTTCTAGTAACCTAATACAATTTTAGTTTATTTTATTTAATGAATGAATTAAAGAAATTTCAGGTTCTCATTGTTTTCTACTGTTTTTTAGTATGGGGGTCCCCACCAGCACATGTCACCAAGACTACTTGCTCTCCTAATGTCAGATGTTTTGAGCCTTTCCTTCTTCTGTCTCTTGCTTTCTCTCACTCTCTCACTATCTCCCTCTTTCTCTCTCTCTCTCCTCTCTCTCTCTCTTCCAATTTCCAACTACATTGATGTCTTTAGGATTGCGTTTCTCTCCTGTTATCAAACTCCTCTTTGACTCTCTTTTACTTTCAGTAAAAAGTCCAAGGCTTTTCATGATCGCCTCTATTGTCTCATGTCCTAACTGCTTATATTCTTGACTCTGGGCATGCAGAACTCTTTCAGTTCCTGGATGTACAAGGCTCTCTCACATCCCTGTTCCTTTGGACAAACTGTCATCTTTTTCTGCAGTGAGCTTCAATCCTCAGCCCTAGAATTTTTTCCTCCATGAAGCTTTCTCTCACCACATCGTCCACCTTTGCCCAATCTTGGACTAGGTTAGATGACTGACTTTATGTTCCCAAAGCTCCTTCTGCACAGGTCTATTCTTACATTTGTTATTCATTAATTTTATTGTTTTTCTTGTTTTACCTACCCTCTTTAAACTGAGCCTCTTGAGGGCAGAGGCCGTAACTTCCACCTGTATATCCTCAGAACTCAGCGTGATACTTGGAACGTAGCAAGTGCTCTATAAATGCTTGTTCAAAAATAATTAAATAAAGGATTGAATCATCCTACTAGCTACAGTTTTAGTGTTATACTTATAACCCTCTCTTACAGTATTTATTGATTTCAGCTTTCAATTACAGATATCTGTATACATAACATATTTCCACTGTTTTGACCCCTTAAAGGTAAAGTCTGTGTCTTCATATTATGCAAATCTGGCATACTTCTTGACCTGTAATAGGTGCAGAACAATTATCTGTTGAGAAAAATAAATGATGAATTGAACCATGCTAAAATACTGATGATTTAGTATATTAAAATGTATAGACGAAATATTCACATTTCACAAAAAACTTAAATATGACAGTGACTTATTTCTAAAGGAATAAGTCCCAAACACTGAATTTCAGATTGGTTAAGATAGGTATAAATCTCTAATTCTCTTAAAATGTATCATAATAGAGGGATGAGAAGGACAAGTTCAAGACTGCACAGGAACATTTATGCACTCAATAATAATTAGCTAAATCTTTGCAGTGGACCCAGGTTTGGTTTTTTATAGTATGAGGTTTGCTAGTAGAATGCCAGGGTTTGTCAGTGCACAGAACTCCACACATTTTTTGAAGCATTTTGATGGTGAGATTCTTTCCTAAATTTTACACGAGTAAGGAAAACTTTCTGGAAGAGGTAGGATTAAAATGGAGTGATGAAGAAAGGGAAGATAGTAGCTTGGACTTGAACCTTGTTTTAAAACAGTATTAAAATAATACAATCACAGGCATGCAAGACCAAATTTAAGGGGAGTTTAGTTTAGACACCAAGTTACAATTCCTCTTTTTACCAAAAAACTAACAGCTCATACCCCAAATTCTAATCACTTTTTGCTCAATGTTGCTAGTAGTTGTGATTCAAGATGAGACAAAGCAGAAAAAGATCTTAAAGATACCATACTTTTTAGGTCCAGGATGGTGTCCATCCATCACCAATGACTACAAATGCTTCGAGATGTATTTTCTGTTTGGACACACTCCCCAAAATACAAATCTTCTGAATCTACCTCCTTAAACATTTGTCAATTTTGTCAATCTCACAAGTCACCTAGAAACTGAGTTTTTTAAACTAACTGAAGAGTCTCCATACTAATCGTTCTGATTCTCTGTCTCTGTCTCTGTCTCTCTCTCTCTCATTTAGTTTGGAACGAACATGGATTTTAGACTAATAGGAAGAGCTTGGGGTAAGAACCAGGGAAAGTGAAGTCTAGCTTCATAACTGTAGATACATAATGCATATGAACTTTTCAAAGAATCATAGAAATCCTGCAGGGAAGAAATTTAATTCAATATCTCACAAACTTATTTGACAACATAGTCTTTTTTCTCAAAATCACAATTGAACATCATGAGAAACAATTGCAGAGACACTGAATATGATATTCTATCTAAAATTCACTGCAAGTAAGAAATGGTTAAAAATATTTGTGATGTTTAATATGGAAAAAGAGTAGACTTGGGAAGTAAAAAATATATATGTACATAGGAGGAGTATATACACATTGCTCTCACAATATATTATATACATAACCCATATATATATGTATTATGTATACATTCATTGAAGGATTTCAATTTTCTGTATGCCATTCTAGAGTATATTGAAACTATCCAAGAAAATGTTGGAGGGCATCTGTCATGGCCAATTTGTCATAGAGGTTAGATTATATCTAAGCTATCTTCCAACTCTAAGACTAGATGATTTTGTGATTAACTAGCAAACACAGTTTTTTCTTTAAATTTTCATATTTCAATTCAACCACAGATGTGCTCCCACATAGAGGCAGTGGAGGCACCTCTTTCAGGGTATAATTTAAGGAGTAAAATTACTGCCTACCTACTAACCACTATCACTGAAAATATCTTCCCTCCATTTTGCCACTTAGCCTGAGATTCTGCTATTAGGTCTCATGGTGATATATGAGCGTGAGTTTCAGAGACAGACAGACCTAATTTTGAATTCTAGCTTTGGTTCTCACTATCTTTGTGATTTCAGGCAACTTAGGCTTTTTGAGACTCAATTTGCTCATCTACAGACTATGGATTATAAGGATTAGAGTTAGTACATCTAAGGCAGCAACTGTATCTCTTGGCTTTCAGTAAGTGCAAAATGCAAGATCATTATTATTATTTCATTGCATTAAAATATGTTTTTCCATGAGTTATCTTTTAAAATTCAAATACAGATGCTCCTTAACTTATGATGGGGTTATGTCCAGATAAACCCATCATAAGCTGAAAATATCATAACTCAAATGTGCATTTAATACACCTAATCCACCGAACATCATAGCTTAGCCTAGCCTACCTTAAGTGTGCTCAGAACACTTACAAGAGCCTACAGTTGGGCCAAATCACTTAATGCAAAGCCTGTTTTATAACCAAGTGTTGAATATCTCATGTCATTTTTTGAATACTGTACTGGAGTACAGTTTCTACTGAATGCGTATCACTTTCACATCATCGCAAAGTTGAAAAATCATAAGTTGAACCATTGTAAGTTGGGGACTATCTGTAGTCTTGAGAATAACAAGTTTGAACATTATCAACCATTACCACCATAGTGCAAGTAAATGAGTCATATGTGAGCACAGGACAGGTATGTTTTGCTAGGTGGAATGCAGGAGCTAGGACAGAGTAGCTGAGAAGCAGGGGGAAGGGGACCACTGAAAATAAATATTGCTTGAGGCTGTTTCTGATCAACCTCTTTTAGATCTGGAGATCTAGGGAAAAGACAGGTTCAAAAATATTTAGCAACTGGGAAAACACAGATACCAATCCATCAGAACAGAAGATAGCCCCGCCCCTGGAACCAAACAAGAAAGATGCAAAGAGAAGGGCCAGAAAGAGAAACAGCAACGGGAAACAACCATCATTTAAGTAACAGAGTAAAGCCATTAGAAGATATTAATTCCTATATTATAATGTATGCTTAAATGCCTAAAATGAATTATACACTGCTTTCTTGACCAAACTTATTTGATAGCTTTTTAGCTATTAACAGGTAATATCTTTTTTCCCCCAGGGCAGGGAACATCTCACCAGGTTTAACCTTTTTAATATTTTTTGAACCCTCATGCTATCTTCAAAGAAATATTAAGCTTTCATTTTACATTTTTAAATGCTGTGTACTGGTTTACATGCCATAATACAACTCCCCATGCACCAAGTTGCTTTGACAAATGGAAATTTGAATAGTAAGAGCCTTTTAGCAGAAATTCACATTTCTTCATAATTCCTTACAATTCAAGGATTGTACATTTTCTAAATAAGATATGTGCCACCACAGGCAAGGCTAGATTGTCCTTATCTTATAAAACTGAGCAGAGTTTCCAGTTTTTGAATAGTTATCAGATAAAAGCACTCTGTAAAGGCCCTACAACACTTCATTCAGTGGCGGTATTTCCCCAAATGTGTAACTATACACAGTGCACAACAGGTTGGAACAACTGAAACTGCATTTTAAAAAAAATCTGCAGTTGAATTTCTATATTCTTTGCACTGATATCACCACCTGGGGGGTTCAAATAGGTAATAAACCTATTCGAGCAAAGGCATAGCAAATGTCTCTGTACGGAGAAGAAAGATCTGCAAGGGAGCCCACAGGGCTGCAGGCAATTCTTATGTAGCAAAATCCCACTTAAAACAAACCTCCCCTTTCTCTTGGGATCTCCTGTAATCCTGGGATTAGATGGATCAGTACTGGCAGTGGTTGCTCTTTGCTCAGAGAATTTGCTCAGGTTGTATGGGGCTCATTCTGTTTTCCTTCAAACTTCAAAATACAGCACTGAAAACCATTTTACTTATTAATGAATTTCTCAAGGTGGTCTTTGATCCATGATTCTACTTTGCATTCTCCAGGGGCAAATCTGAACCCCCAAAAGCCTTCATTTTGTCAGTTTGGGATGAGAAATGCAAACTTTGCCTCTAGTCTCTTTCATCTACCAGACGTTGAGCTTTTTGAGAACAGGGACATGGCTTATTTGTCCTTTGTACCCCTCCTCTCTAGCATGGTGCCCAATACTATAAATAAATATTGAATAAATATTTGTATAATGAATTAATGGCATAAAATGCTAAATAATATGGCTAGCATGTAAGAGCCTGTTTCCTTGTATGTTATTGCATGGAATTAGCTTATACAGGGTAATCTACAGAATCACTTACAAACTTTAGGAAAAACTTAACACGTTGATTTTAATCTGTAAAGACATAGATAGCCCTTTAGTTTTTCCAAATGTCACCTCTCTTTCAAAATTCTTTTGTGAAAAAGGTAGGACAAATGAGAACACTCTTGTCTTCTTGTGATTAAATTTTAAGGGAAAAGCATGCTGTTTTCCCAAAAGGATTTTTGACTTTGGAAACTCTTTGCTCTCCTTACTGCTAAAACTTTGGTTTATTGACCTGTTACAGGGTCTATCAATGTTAATTTTACTTATGCTGAGTAGCCAGGAAGTATTTTCTTTTCATGTCTTAATGCTTATCTATTGTACGTGTATGACATAAAGAAGTACAAACTATTGTAATGGGAATTTCTCAAATATGTAAGCTATAAATATAGTACATTAAGCAGATATAAATGATATGCATTTTTCATAAATTCAAAAGATTTGAAAGTCAGGAAGATTTGAATTATAAATGCTATTTTTTAGCTTCCATCTTAAAACCTCCCAGAGACCTACAACATTTAACTCTCAACCCATTCCTCTAAAATGGAGTAAGAGGAAGATATTAAAAAGAGTCTCTGTTCCGCCTTCTAAGATCATTACTTTATTTTCCAGAAGTGTATCCTATTCCGGTAAGACAGATATGTCCCATTGATCTTAGAAATATGTTGTTCCATGGCTGCAATTTCTTTCTCTGAAATCATCTTCTGGTATTTTAAATTTATTACCAATTGGCTGGTGCAGTGTGGTTTTCAGTTGCTGAAAATTTAGAGTCCATTACAAAAGTGAGGTTTGGAGTAATTTCCTGGACTGTGTTTGGTGCCAAAGTCCCCACAAACTGATTTTTTTGTCACTCTTTTGGCTGCTTGTCTCAATGGGAAAATCTGTCTTTTTATTTGTGTGGATTTGGTACAAGAAATACTATCTATAGACATCCTCTGTCAAGATTGTAATCACCTGTTGCGTAAGAGAGAAATTTTAGGCGGAAACATTAAAACACACCTGAAAAAATCAACATCGAAAATCTGAGTTCATTCTGTTCAATGGCTTCATCTGCTCCTAGACCTTAAGGCAAGGTCACTGTACTGTTGTCATGGGAATCTGGGTCACGGGGAACAAAGCTCGAAGTCATTTTATAACAGGATAAGAAAAAAAAAAAATCCCCTGAAACAAATTATTCATTTCCCTAAACACTCACAACCATTGGACTAGTGGGCTAGTCCCAGAAGTGAAACAATCTTTAACAGATGAACGCTCAGAAGACACCTCCTTCAAGAAGGAAAAGCATTGCACCCCATGGTCTGTTAAGTAGGAGGTTGGTTTTTATTAATGACAAAGTTTCTTATGGAAGCTAAGATTAACCTGGAAAACAACAGTGTCTTCCTCTTGCTTGTTTTCCTAGCATTTTGATTATAATTGGGTAAAGGTCAAAGGACGTTTGGAAGAAAAGTTCATTCACTCACACCTAACTGCAGACTGACGTTATTGCTACAGTCACGGCACCCAGCATTTCAGAGTGTGGTGAAGTCAGGTTAAGTCTCAGTCTGAATGTCCACTCAAAAACACGCTCTCTGAAAGTACAAGGAACAACTCTTCACTTCCCCATGCTCTTCTAGGGTTGGGCCTATGCCCGAATTGCTCTTTGAAGTGTTCAGGCAGGTAATAAACTTCAGCACTAGCCAGTGAGTTTGACCATGTCATCCGTCTACACATCCGTTTTTAACACCCTATTCCTATTTTCGATGGATGTACTGTAACTGTTTTCCTTGCACTAAATTGGACACTAAAATAAATAAGGTCCTATATCTATAAAAATATGTGTACAAGCTTACATTTCTTATATTCTGTATTTCATTATACCAAGACATCTAAAAAAAATCAATTTCTTCTTCACCTGCCTATCCAGGGCTGGATTAAGGATTTATAAGAATTGATGACAGCACTTGCAAAGCATAGAGCACTCCCTGACTGCTCCTCTCTCTTCAGTTCTTTCAGAGCAAAGCCAGAATACTGATTTAGATTTTTTTTTTTCAGTTCTGTGAAGGAAATGTACTTTTAAATGTTTTCCTTTAAAATGTGGATGTGATTATCATTATTGTACAAATGTATGTGGCATTACTGGCATATTTAAGTTTCAGTGCATAATGCACACTCCTGATTTAGAAACTTAAATAGTTTATTTTTTAAGAGCTTTCCATTTCACTTTTAAGCTTGTGTTACATAAGCTTAATGGACTCACTCAGCTTCGCGATGGAGAGAATCCACCAGGTGAACAGCAGTAAGCTCATGAGCTTTGAAGGGCTTATTTTGCCAGACTGCAACTCCGGCTTACTGCTTGGAGTTGCACTATTCTGCATGCACTGATTATAACACCGCAAAGCTCTGATAATATTTATTGCAGAATGAAAATGTCTTTTGCCCCCATCCTCCCCCTTTCTTTTTGCATAAATACAGTAAGTTGAGCTTTAACTAAGGTGATGCCTGAATTAAACTGACAAATCCAAATGCCTGAAATTTAGGATTGCATTTATGGATTTCATCTACAGTATATCAGCATCAAAATGTCAGAGACAGTAAGTCACAGCCAGGAGAAGTTTCTATGGGTTTTGGAACTTTCAGTTCATGTCATTGTTGTCTTATCTAGCACTGGTCAGAGCAGCAGGACTGATGGGGATGGTGAGACTTAAATTCAGTACTTAAATATTCCTTCAAACTAGAGATTTACTTTGGCGCATGTGAGAAATAAAGTATATCTTTAAGAGGAATGTGTGTGTATTTTTCAAAGAAAGAGAAAAGGAAAAAGGCTGGTGAGACTGATTGAACCAGAATCCATTTTAGCAAAAAAGTATACAGTAGTTTTTGCTTTGAGGACTCAAATGCCAAAGACTTTGGTTACTTAGGAGAAATATTAATGAGATGTTGTCCCTTTGTTATTCTGAAGGAAAACAAAAGATGGTTATTCAATTTTTGACTGTCTTACATGTGCTTACTCCTTTTTTTGTTTTTAAATATTTCTGCCTCTCTCATGCCTCTGAATGATCTCAACAGGTATTTTAACCCCAAACTCTTTCAAATGTCCATTCAGACTCTTCCAAACATATATTCTAAGATGTTCTTGAGAATATAAACTCTGCAAATAAATTACGTATCCTTTTTCAAAATAGAATTTAAAAAATTTTCCCACTGTGAAGGATCACACTTGGTTAGTGAAATAAGTAGCAAAACTTTTTCCAGAAAGCAACTCTAGATTTGAGATTCTACCATTATCTTCTAGAGGCAGATCTATGGCAGCCTTTAAATGAAGAGCTCTGTAAAGTCATTGTGTGGGCAGGCTGAGCTTTACCCTGCAGCCCTCCAGGGGTGAGGACACCCCTTTGAGCACAACCTGACCATATAGAATAATGTAACTACTGTTAATATCATGATGGGGTTCCACGGAAATATTGCACCTTATTCTTCTCCTTGGAGCTGTGAAAATTATATTGGAAACAAAATGGATGAGCCTCAGATGAATGATTCTGGAGAGGTCTTGGGCCTTCTATGCCAGAATGGTGATGCAGATGGTCAGCTGCCCATTGCAGCATTCCATAACATTCTTTGGTCCCACACCTTCTTGACCTTACTTCCATTTTCTGTTCCTCTCCTTTTCCTCTCTCCAGCCAAAAAAAGAAACTGGAAATGTTTAGGTATGAAAATTGTAGAAACTGGTGATAAGGGACATTATTTAGTTTCATTTTCCCAACTTAAATGTTTTTGACTCATCTCACCATAAAGGCTGTAAAACAAAACCAGGGTAGAACAAAGCAAACCCCCACTGCCCAGAAGATAATCTCATTTTAATTAAGACCTTATTTCAAAAAGAAGAACCTACTATAGAAAGCAATGAAGGGGGAAGATAATCTTGCAAACATGATAAAACAAGAACTGAAAAAATCGTAGGGTGATTGGGAGGTGGGGAGGGTGGATGGAGGCAGAAAAGAGAAACTTCAGTAAGAAGAGGAAGAAAGAGAGAACCAGGAGAAGGGACAGAAGAAATGAAAGGAAGACCACAAATGTCCAAGGATATTTAGTTTTCAGACTTGAAGAGGGGTAAATTACACTCTTCCATCAGAACACTTAATGCTTAGTATTATAACTTCCACTGAACATAGAAAATTAATTATGCACATAAGTTTTCAGTGTTAAAAAATGAAGAGAAACAGAAGTTGACAATTTGTTAGCAATTAAATAGTAATATATTTGCTTGTGGGCGGAGAATACCATTAGACCTAACCTTTTAAAATATAGCATTTTGCTTATTTTTGGAGGAATGACAGGTGCACTTTGTGTGTTTATGCAACATGCATATGTTTGACATACTGAGACATCAGTCTGTCTGTGCATTGGAAGAAAATGAAAACTTGAAATTGTGATTCAAATGTGAAGACTTTTTCTAGATATTTTCCTTAATGTACATAGTACATAGCAGTGTAGGGCCCATCATGGACCCTAAACTATGTGGAGCTTGATCAAACTTGCAAAAGGAATAGATAGGCTGTGTAATAGTATAGGAAATTTCCACGTTTCTTTTGCCCCCAAGTAAACAATCCAAGGCAACTGCAATGTAGTTATTAATAAATACATACCTGAGTAATTAGATAATGTTACGTTCATAGACATAACTTTAGATCACAAAGCACATTCTTTTATACTATTCTCACAGCCATCTTGTGAGGTTTTCAGGGCAAGTTATATTTTCTCTCTTCTAAAAAAGAAGAAACTGAAGCTCAGATAGTTGAAGTGACTTGGCCAAGATTAAAATATAGACAGTTTCTGCTGAAACTCAGGTCTTCTGAATCCAAAACAAATGTTTTTTCCATCAACTACACTGCTGCTGAAATCATGGGAATCATAATTAATTAGGTCAGATTGAGCATGGTCATCTATAAATCCTAGCTGAAGATTTAGAACAGAATCCAGAAGACACCCTAACACGTTAGGTAAATTTTAATTTTCCCCCTAAGGTCATTCATTTCTGAATGCATTATATACCAGACATTTTATCCTTGATCATTCATATCTCCTAGCAATAGTCTCTCCTAGGTATACGACAAGTATTCAATAAATACCTATTTGGTTCAATTACTACTCAAAAGGTTTATAACTAATAATCAATCTAATGAGCTGCTAGTGTTTCCATTTACCTTCTAAATTGATTGAGAGAGTCTAGAGTTAAGGGGTATGTGGTGTTAAAACCACCCATAAGGTACATCAATCTTATTGATATGTTTTTTTTTTTTTGCAGAGATGTGCTATACATTTTTTTCTTCTTTTAAATTCATAAAGCTTCTCATGCATTCAAGAACATAATTATAAAGTGCTCCAGATATTATTTCAAAACTTATTATCTGATTTTTAAACATAAAATGAAAACTTATTAATATTATGTTTGAAAATAAATATTTCTCTGACAAGTGTCATAAAGGCAAGAATTTATGTATATGTTTACTCATTTTTCTCTAACAAATGTGTAAATATACACTGAACTCAGATTCAGGACTATCTATTTTCTTTTTGATTTTTTGTTTGTTTGTTTTTAAATAGGGGCACTTATAAATGTAATTATTTTTCTTGAAATGTAGTATTAGCCAAATTCAAAACATTTAATCTGAAACATAAAAACACTGATTTTGAAGAAAGCAGTCTCAAAAGGGTACCTAGAAGCTCTTATGTCATGCCACATTTGGATTTAAGGCTATTGAATTTATGGCTATTAAGTAAAATAGGAGCCCAAAACATCTCAAAATAGAATGTTTGTTAACTGTAGAGAATCCAGTGGAAATTGTGACTTCTAAAAAGACACAGGAGAAATGTCACAAAACTTCGTCCATGTCTAGCATTTCTGCTGAAACAGAAAGAAAACAAAACAAAAATATCATGCAAATTAATGCTGAATCAATTCTGAGCAGCTGCTTCAAAGATGTGACAACTCCTTGTCACTTGTCTAGGTACCACATCTTAGTGTTAGTGTTAGATACGAAGAGAGTTACATGTAGTGTCATTACATAATACCAGTATTTGTTTTTCTATCTTGTGCACATGACTAGAAGCTTTATGAAAGCAGACATCATTGCTAACTTGCTCTCAATTTTATCTCCAATGCCTAGAATAGTGTATGGTCCATGGCAGACACTTGATGAGTATTTTTCAATGAATATGCAATATCAGGATTGAATGAGTTTGAAAGTAGAATAATGCTACACAAACATCTAGAAATCTCAAATATCCAAAGCCTTGCTGAAAGAAAATGCCTCTTACAGCAAAGAAATAGCTGTTGTGCAACAAGCGGGCATGAGTATAGTAAAGAGCCCATAGCTGGTCACACCCTCTTACTGTAATTGGTTGGTTCATCATTAGAGAATAAATTTCATGGGTTGATAAAAGTCAACCTTCCAGGCACAAAATCTGAAAAATACAGAAGTCATGTGAAAAGGATGGAGAACAATCAAAGAAAGAATAACAAATGACAGGGACTGAGCAGCAGACTGACACCAAAGTTCAGTAGCAATAAGATAATTGACATCTTATTGTCACACGCTCTGTAGTCTTCCAAGCCTAACAGCCATTTCATTTTCAGTAGTTCTCAGGAGACCTGTAAACACTAAAAGCACAACAGCTGACCCTTTGGCAGCGGTAGAAGAGTGTGTGTGTGTGTGTGTGTGTGTGTGTGCACGCACAGACACGTGTGTGTTTGTGTATACTTGTTGGTGTGTGTGTGGGGGGTGTGGATAGCCATCTATCTACATCTCAATAGTCCTTAGGTACATTACTGTGTCCCATAATAAGCATATCAGCCATTGAACATTTTTTTTTTTTAGCCTGGAGAATAATAGTTTTAATGAAAGAGCAGACATTGTGATAGGTCTAAAAAATAGCAGATGATGTTCACAATGTCCCTAAGTCAAAAAGAAGCTTAGAGCAACAACAAAGATTTCTGGAAGGTTAAACAATGACTTAGGAGAAGGCTTCTTTAGATTTTGATTCAACATTCAATTTTGCAGAAAGGCATTCATGTTACACCCCACAGGAGATCAGACTGTTGCAAACTTTTCTTCTCCTTTTATGAGAAAGAGGTAAATGACCAAAACTGAATCCAATAATAGCAATTTTTCAATAGAGTGAGTTTCTGGCATCAGTACTTATATAATTTTATTTAGCAGTTAAATATATATCTCTCTCTACATATATATATTGTCATATATTTGATAATAGAGAGATTGAATTATGTTTCATACAGTCTGATAGAGTATAACATATTTTGGAAATGTATCCATTCGGGAAAAAATAAGTTTAAACAAAAGCATTGGTTTTTACAGGGCTCTACACAAGTTATTTGTAAATTCACTTGGCCAAGCTCCAGCATTCCTGCATGATGCCATATACACCACTTTCGGCTGAACAGGACCTAGCAAAAGCTGGATGGTTTTAACCCTGATGAGGGGTACCACTGTCACCTGCAGGGTCACAAAATGTAAAACCTGATTTAAGAAAGGAGGTCTAGGGTCCTGATCACAAGGTATCAGGAAAAGAGAACTACAATACATGTGATCAAAAGTGTGAACCACTGCAAACCCAGACTCATCTACCTCTTATTGCGAATTGCTATTATCTCAGCAACAAGTTCTTTTTAATAGAGCTCATACAACCCCAGATACACTCCAATATCCTCTTCATTAAACAGTCTTAGGAATAGTCTAATTCATTGCTGTGTTTTTTTTAATACAAATCTGGTCATAAGATTGTAGGCAATTTCTACATTCCTTTTTCACATGTGGGCATTATTTGAGACTATTTCTAATGAGGAAAAATTCATAATTTACACCGAGATGAACTTCCTCCACTGTTAAAGTATTTACAGCTTGTGAGATTAACATTCTGAACAAATCAGTGGCATGGCATCCAAATGAATACAGTAGGAATAAATTTTACAAATAAATATGTGCCTAGAGTCAGTGGCAAATGATGACAGAAGGGTATTAAAACAGGTTACTTTAATTCTGTGGTCTGCCTTTGTAGTTCAGGTGGATAGCTTGTGAACAGAATGGACGAGAATGCAATTGTCAAAAGCTAGTAAAGTTTTATAATTATCCAAAAAATTAGTTCTCATCTTTATTATTACAACTGAAAGTAAACTATAATTATCTGGCATAGTGCTGCAATGTTTATTAAAAAATGTTATGAATTCTTCATTCTGCATGTTTTTTGTGTAGCAATGTCGCCCTCAAATAAAACAAATGTAGTAGGGATGACTCCGGCATTCTGAATTTAGCTTCATCTCTAATAGTTCAATAAATTCTAATAAATCTCATCTAGATTATTCCCTGAATCCAATTCTTTAAACTTTTAAAACTGTCCATTAAAAGTAATAATGCAATTTTTATGTTCTCATTCATTTAACACTTGTGCTATACTTTTTTGGTCTTGAGGCCTCGAGTTTAAAAGTCTTTAATGTTTTAATCATCCACTCCTTATCGACACACTTTTGGATTCCTTTCCTGACAGTCTTAAGAGATATGTTTCCTTTAGGCATCTCAAATTCTCTTCTTCTTTCTTTTAAATAAGTTCAGACGTGGAAAGAAATTGGGGGAGGATAACTAATAAAGTTTTCAGATAAATTACAAGTAATTCTTACCTCAAGTGCAATGTTTTCTGTGAGTTGTTAGAGGCCATTATGGCAAATATAGCGATAGTGATATTTTCTGCCAAGACAAGATGAAAGGATTCTGTAACCTTATTCGGTTAAAGTGACTTACAAGCAGGGCCTGGGAGTGAGGTGAAGAAGAAAATATATGGTTTGCTGCTTTGGATGGCTGGGCAGGTCCGGGCAGTTTGGAAACAAAGGTTATTTCCACTCAGTGAAGTTCATGAGAACAAGGGTGAGGTCTGTTTCATTACGTGCTATATTCTCAAAACCTAGCATCATGTTTGCTATGGCCTGCATTTTGGTGTTCACCACCCAAATTGATATGTTGAAACCTAACTCCCAATGCCATAGTATTATGAAGTGGGGCCATTGGATCCCCACACTGGCCAGCTAAAAAAAAAAAAAAAAAAGAGTGGGGACTGTAGAAAATGATTAAGTCAAAGAGGCAGGGCCTTCATGGATGGGATTAGAGACCTTATAAAAGAGGTTGAAGGCAGCCTTCTTGCCCCTTCCACCATGTGAGGATGCAGCATCAAGGTGCCATCTATAGAGCAGAGAGCAGCCCTCACCAGACATCAGACCTGCTTCCACCTTGATCTTGGACTTCCCAGACTCCAGAACTGTGAGCAATAAATCTGTTGTTTACAAATTACCCAATCTAAGGTATTTTGTTATAGCAGCACAAACAGACTAAGACAATATCTGCTACAAAGTAGGTGCTCACTAAATATATGTTGACTGACCAATGCAATACTAATAAGCTATTCATCCTGTCTTAACACTTCTGAAATTCTTATTTTTTAAAGACAAATGAAGACTGCAAGATGATCTCTTTTCTCTCAAGTTAACTAGGACACTCCGATATAATTGGAAGAGCAACAGTGAGTCAGCCACATCTGGGGCCTCTTGATTTGTAAAATGTAGGCATCATTATTGAAAATGTGAGGCATCATTCCAAATATTTTGGAAGTAGTTGAGGAAGTGAAGAGAATGGATTTCCTTCACAAAGGAAAAAACGTTCTTTTCCTTCAAAAAGGAAACCCAATACAACAGATAGAATGAAGATATGAGATGTAAATTTTGGCATTAAGCAGGAGTCTATCTGCAACATGCACAGTTGCTATAGTTTACATTTTAGTATAAAATTAGCAAAATGTTGTGGCCTTCCTATATTATAACCATGAGTCTTTTTACATAATAGGAATTTATATTTATATACTCATTAGCACTTTCATGAGCTTAGTTTTCTTTTGCTTTAACTTATTTTTTACTGTTCATATATTAACAATTATGCTTTTTTTGATATGTCAGAAGTCAAACAGTTTTTAAATTTTTTTTTACTTCAATATTATATATGCTATCATATTTTGTCAGGTTTGCATTTATTTATAAGGAAATTTTATTTAACATTTATTTGTACATATTTGTGGGGTACAGTGTGTTGTTTCAATACATGCATATACTGTACATTGACTCACTTAGAATAGATAGCATAGCTTTGTACCTGTTAATCCACCACTTCTCTTCCCCTCCACTCCCCTCCCCTCCTGGCATCTGGTAACCTTTATTCTAGTATCTACTTCTACAAGAACCACTGTTTTTTTTTTAGGCTCTACATACAAGTGAGAACATGTGGAATTGGGCTTTCTGTGCTTGGCTTACTTTACTTAACATAATGGTCTCCAGTTCCATCCATGTTGCTGCAAATGACAGCATTTTGTGTTGTTATAGCTGAAAAGTATTGCACTGCATATACATACCACAGTTTTTATCCGTTTATTTGTTGATGGGCATTTAGGTTGATTATACTGGAGTGATCTTTGATATTTTGGGGAAAAACCCTTAGAATTGTGCTGTTATTTTTGTTACTGGTTATTATTGTGTTCATATGTGGAAAAATAGATATTTAAATGGCATGTTCAGTTTCTTTAATGGTCTATTCTGATTTCTTATTTCTTCTGGAATCAGCTTTTTAATTTACTAATGTCAAGGGATTTTTCTATTTCATTTAATATTTAAAACGAATAGATAAATTGTTCATAAAATTCTGTATTATAGTTCCTTACGGTTGCCTTTTTTACTCCTTTTTTTCCCTTGACTAATCTTACCATATTTTTATATTTACTGGTCTTTTCAAAGAACCAGCTTTTGGCTTTGTTGATTTACTTTAACATTTCTTTATTTTTATTTCATTAATTTTATCTTTTATCTTTCTATTTCCCACCTAACTTCTTTCTGCTTAGTCTGCTGAAAACATTTTCCAATTTTCGTATGATATCTTTTTTTACCCAGGAATTGTTTATAATTTTGTTTTAAATATTCTTCAGTTTGTTGTTCTGGTTACGGTTAATGATTTCTAATTTAATCACATTTTGGCTAGAGATCACTATATCATTAATACTTTGTTATTTGTTGAGACTGTGTGTGTAGCCTCTTTAATGGTCAATTTTTATAAATATCTCATGTGTGGTTGAATAGAAATGTGTATTCTCTGAATATGAGATGCACAATTCTATTTACATCCATTTAACTAAGCTTGGTAATTGTGATATTCAAATTTTTTACATCCTTACTGTTTGGGGAATGTCTTCTTAAAACAGCTTATAGTTGTATTTTTTGTTTGAAATTACTCTCAGAATCTATAACTTTTAACTTATAACTTATAATTTTGATGCTGACTAAAATATTTGGGTTTAATTTGCTTTGCTATTTTTCTTCTTTTCCTTATCCTACTATTCTGATTGATTTTTCTTTACTTCTTTTTTTCCTCTTCCAGCTTGGAAGATAATATCTTTTCTTTGATGGTTGTCAATGCTTTTTTTAGTTTATCACACAGACTAATTAATTTTATCAAACTTTTTACTATGAGGTAATTGTAGATTCACATACAGTTGTAAGAAATAGCACAGAGAAACTGATGTACCCCTTACCAGTTTTCCTTAATGGTATCATTTCTCAAAACTATGGTAGCATATCATAAACAGGAGATTGACATTGACACAGTCAAGCTACAAAACAGTTCTATCACAGCAAGGATCCCTTGTATTGCCCTTTTATAGCCATACCACCCTCCCTCCCACAATCCTGCACCCTGGCAACCATTAGTCTTCCATTTTTATAATTTTGTTACCTCAAGAATGTTATATAAATGAATCATGCAGTATGTAAACTTTTGGGATTTGCTCTTTTCATTCAGTGTAATTCTCTGGAAATTCATCCAAGTTGTGTGTATCAGTAGTTCCTTCGTGGACCTGACCCCCCTCCCACAGCCAGGCACACTGTGCCAGTGCCTTGGGGCCCACCCAGGGATGCAGGGAATGGAGAAGGGGACCGGACAGCCCTCCCACAACCAGGCACACCATGCCAGCACCTCAGACCCGCCTGAGGACCTGAGGCATTGAGAAGGGGACCAGATCCCCCTCCCACAAGTAGGCACGTTGTGCCAGTGCCTTGGGGCCCACCTGGGGACACAGGGCATGGAGAAGGGGACTGGACCACCCTCCAACAACCAGGCACACCACACCAACAGCTCAGGGCCCGCCTGGTCACTAGAGGTATGGAGAAGGGGACCAGACACACCCCACAATCAGGCACACCACCAGTGCCAAGGAGCATGCCAAAAACATCACCTCCATGTGGGTGGCCCACCACAGCCACCACAATAACCATGGCTGCCACAAAAGCAGCTAGATACCACAATCATCATGCAGATGGTCCTTCAACCAATGGAGTGCATTCACACAAGGACAGTCACCAGCGGAGATAAAGAAGAGGATGTCTCTCTCCACAAAGCTCATTCCAGAGTGACAGAAGAAGCATCTGCTCTATGATAATATTGGGGGACCTGATCATACCTCTCAGCATTGGATAGATCATCTAGGCAACAAATTAACACAGTAACCATTATTCTTTCAGAAGGAGAGAAGAAATCTAGGGTAATTAAACCATTATTCTTTCAGAAGGAGAGAAGAAATCTAGGGTAATTAGAGGGGGAAGGGGGGAAGGAGACAGGGATGGGGAGAGATTGGACAAGGGGCATAAAGAATAATTGTGATTTGTAACAATATATAAGCTAGTAATATTGATTTGATCAACATATCTCAATGTTCAACCCCCAAAATATGTATAATCAATTTTGATTCAATAAATAAAATATTTTTTTAAAGTAGTTTTTTTTTCATTGCTGGGTCTTTAAATTTTTAAAATGCAAACCGATATAATACAATCCTAAGGTGATCAACAACTCCACTCCTCTTCCAAACAATAAAATAGATCTTAGGGCACTTTAACTGAAATTCATCTACAATGTTTTTGTTTTGTAATATTTAGATCCAGCTTGTTTTTAACCTCCTAAATTAATTGCAATTATTATTGTTACTATTTTTTGAGTCCAATCTAACCTTGCATATATAGTCTCCAATTTCTGATCTCATTGCTGTTTCTTGCATTCCATTCAATAACTTTTGGGTTCACTTTTCTTCATAGTGAAACATCATTTTCTATTTCTTTCAGTAACAATCTATATAAGGTACATTCTCATAGTCTTTGTCTAGAAAATGTTTCAGTTCGCTTTTACTCTTGAATAATTGGGAAGGTAGAAATCTCAAGGTTAGCAGTCATGGTCCCTCATCACTTTGAAGGTATTGCATTGACTGTTGGCTTCTATTATTGCTATTAAGAACTTCATATATAATCACTATTTTTCTTCTGGCTTCTTTTAAGATTTCTACTTGACATCAGTCTTCTGAAGTTTCAATGTGATGTGTATGTTCATTTTTACTTATTCTGTTCAAACTTATTGTACTTCTAAAATCTGAGAATTCATGTCTTTTGTCATTTCCAGAAAGTAAATCTCAACTATTATCTCTTCAAATATTGCCTCCAGGCCCATCTCTACACTTGTGATGCCTGGGCTAAAAGTACAAGTTAAGGTGGTAATATAATATGTCTAAGTTTTTTTAAGTTATAAATCAGACTCATTTTTCAGTAAAATAAGTGCTATAAAATACCTTGACAAATGTATCTTTATAATGAAGAAAGTTAAATGTGTAATGTTGATTTTAAGTTGACTTAAAGTTTTATCTGACTGAAAGTTGACAAAATAATAAACATGATTAAATTTAATTACCTTGTATATGTATGATGGGCTAAAAGCATTGAAATGTGTAAAAAATAAATACATACATATGCATACATTATTATTTATTTCTTCCATAAAGTTTATTTTGCTTGCTTTATTTGGTACGGAGAATTCTATGACCTCCATGATCTTTCTACCTGGTATTACATCCTATATAATTCTCTTTCCTTGAAAGTGGGTAGAATCTATGACTTGCTTCTAACCAATAGAATATGACAAAGGTAGTGGAATGCCATGCCTATCATTATGTTACCTTATATAAGATGCTGTCTTAACAGACTGGCAAAGGAGACTCCTACTGGGCTTGAAAACATAAACTGCCATGTTGTAAGAGGTCCTATGAAAAGGTCACATGGCAGTGAACTCTTGGTGGGCTGTAGGATGTGGGGTCAGCCTTTAACTGGCAGCTAGCAAAAAGCTGGACCACTCAGTCATATAGCCAGAAGGAAATGAACTCTGCCAGCAACCAGAATGAGCTTATAAGTGGATCTTCCTTGGCTGAGACTTTCAATAAGACTTCATTCCTGGCTGACACCTTGACTGAAGCCTTGTGGGACCCTGAGCACAGGACCCAGTTAAGCCACACCTGGACTCCTGACCCACAGAATCCAAAATAACAAATTTGTTTTATTTTTAGCCCTAAAATTGTGGTAATGTGTTTTACAGCAATAAATAACTAACACACTAAACAACTCACTAGCAATGCTGTTATAATGAAGATATTCACGTAACTTTTTTCCCCATTGATACTGATGATTTAAAGCAGGGATTGGCAAACTTTTTCTATAAAAGGCCAAGTAAAAACTTTGCATTCCACATACAGTCTCTCTCAAATATTCTTTTATTTTTATACAACTTTTAAAAAATTTAAAACTGTTTTTAGTTCACCAACCACACAAAACAGGCAGTGAGCCTGTGGCCATGGATTTTTGCACTCCTGATCTAAAGGATTAAGAAATATAATTAAGATTGTTGCTCACTTTCTCAGGGCCAACCTGCGCTTCACTGGCTGAGATGTTGAGGAGATGAATTCCCTTCTTGTCACCTACATTCTGCACTTCTGGCCTGACATTCCTTCTACAAAGAACACCACAGCTTTGGATCTTTTAAACACTGAATACTACGATGAGTACCTCTGCCAGTGCTGCTCCCATGACCCAGCCCCAGTTCCAGGTGCTGGCCCATGTGCCTGACCTGAGCCCTTGGAGAAGCCACACCCACTGAACAAAGGCAAGGGTGCTCCAGGTGAGAGCCACTGTCACTGCCCACTCCCATGACCTGTCCCTGACTCCAGGTGCCAGCCTAACAACTGCCTCAAGCCTGGAGAAGGCACACCCACCTGATACTCAAGTTCTTGGATACAGAAAGAGTCACCAGCAACTGTCCCTGACTCCAGGTGCCAGCCTAACAACTGCCTCAAGCCTGGAGAAGGCACACCCACCTGATACTCAAGTTCTTGGATACAGAAAGAGTCACCAGCAAAGCCTACAAATAGAGGAGGAAGTCTTTCCCCTCATAGCCCACTCCAGAGTAATAGAAGAAACAAGGGACCTACCAGGTGACCAAACATCAATGAAAAAATACTAGAACTACAAATAAACAAGAAGATATGACACCACTGAAGGAATATAGTAATTCTCAAGTACCATATCCCGTAGAGCAAGAAACCCTTAAGATGTCTGCAAAAGAATTCTGAGTGCCGATCTTAAGAAAACTAAAAGAAAGAAGAGAAAAATCAATTAGAGAACACAATGAAACAAGAAAAAATATCCAACACAGGAAGGAGGACATTTACAAAGAGATTAACACCTTAAAAAAGAACATAACAGATCTTCTAGAGCTGAAGGATTCACTCAATGAGATAAAAAAAGAACAGAAAGCTAGAGCAGCAGGCTAGAGTAAGCACAAGAAAGAACTTCAGACCTCAAAGATGGTCTTTTTGAAATAACCCATGAAGACAAAGAAAAGGAAAAAAGAATTAAACATCCAAATTGTGGGTATTCCAGAAAGGGAGGAGAAAGGGAAAGGCATTGAAAACCTATTCTAGGAAATAATAACAGATAATGTCCTGGGTATAGTGAGAGATTCAGACCTTCAGATCCAAGAAGCCTAAAGATCCCCAAACAGATTCAATCCAAAAAGATCCTTTCCATGACACATTGTAGTCAAGCTGGCAAAACTCAGAGAAAAAGAGAATTCTAAAAGCAGTAAGAAAAAAGCATCAAGTCACCTATAAGGGAGCCCCATCAGACTAACAGCAGACTTCGCAACTGAAACCTTACAAGCCAGAAAAAAATGGGATGATATATTTAAATACTAAAAGCTAAAAATTGCCAGCCAAGAATTCTATATCCAGCAAGATTATCCTTCAGAAATGGGGGAGAAATAGTGTAATTCCAAGATAATAAAAAATTCTGGGATTTCACTACCACACAACCAACCCTGCAAGAAATACTCAAAGGGGTCCTGTATCCATAATCTGAAAAACAAAATCAGTATCATGGATTTACAAGAGAGAGCAAAACACACCACTAAAACCAATATGCAAACAAGATAGAAAAAGATGTTAAATCATGTCACCTCAAAAATCCAATTAACATCAAAGATGAAAAGTAAAAGGGGAAGAAAGGGAAAAATGACATTGAAAATACCTAAACTAAAAGCAATATAACATCAGGAGTTGACACAGTTTGGATGTGTTGTCCCTGCCAAAACTCATGTGGAAATCTGATCCCCAATGTGGCAGTGATAGAGGCTGTTTGAGTCATGGAGGTAGATCCCTCATGAATGGATTGATGCTCTCTCTGGGGGTGGGGGTCCTGAGTGAGATCTCTGCTCTGTTGGTTCCCACGAGATCTGATTGTTTGAAAGACCCTGGCACCTCCTCTGTCTCTCTCTTGCTTCCTCTCACCATGTGATCTGCTTGTACCTGCCAGCTGCCTGCCACTTTCTGCCATGAGTGGATGTAGCCTGAGACCCATGCCAGATGCAGTTGTCCCAGAATCATAAGCCAAATAAACCTCTGTTCTTTATAAATTACCCAGTCTCAGGTATTTCTGTTATAGCAACACGCATGGACTAATACAGGAGTATAGCATTATCTGTCAATAACAGCCTTAAATGTGAGTTGGTTAAACTCCCCATTCAAAAGACAGACTGCCTGATTGGATTAAAAAGCTAGACCCAACTATATGCTATCTTCAAGAGACCCACCTCAACTGTAAAGACACACACAGACTAAAAGTGAAGGGATGGAAAAAAATATACCATGCAAATGGAAACCAAAACCAAGCAGGAGTAGCTATTCTTATATCAGATAAAATAGGCTTTAATCCAAAAACCATAAAAAGAGACAAAGAGGGCCATTATATAATGATAAGGGGATCTACCCAGTTAGAAGACATAACAATCATAAATATGTATGGACCCAACACTGGAGCACCCAGATATGTAAAGCAAACACTCTTAGACCTAAAAAAAGAGATAGACACTAATACAATAATAGTGGGTGATCTGAATACCTGCCTCTCAGCATTGGACAGATCTTCCAGGCAACAAATCAACAAAGAAACAAATGACTTAAACTATACCTTAGACCAATTGGACCTGGCAGACATCTACAGGACATTTCATGCAATAACTACAGAATACACATTATTCTCATCAGCACATGGAACATTCTCCAGGATAGACCACATGTTAGGTCACAAATCAAGTCTTAGGAAATATAAAAAAACTGAAGTCATGCCAAGTATCTTTTCAGACCACAATGGATTAAAACTGGAAATCAATTATAAACAAAATTCTGGAAACTATACAAGTGTGTGGAAACTAAACAACAGGCTCCTCAACAACATATGGGTCCAAGAAGTAACTAAACAAAAAATCAAAAAATTTCTTAAAACTAATGAAAATGAAGATACATCATACTGAAACCTGTGGGATATGGCAAAAGCAGTACTAACAGGGAAGTTTATTGCAATAAATACATACAATGAAAGAATGGAAAGGTTCCAAATTAGTGACCTAACATTACACTTCAAAGAACTAGAAAAACAACACAATCCAATCCTGAAACTAGCAGATGAAAAGAAATAATTAAAAGCAGGGCAGAACTAAATGAAATTGAGACCCAAAAAACTATACAAAAGATCAATGAAACAAAAAGTTGTTTTTTTTGAGAAGATAAATAAAATAGACAAACCTTTAGCTAGGTTAACAACAACAAAAAAAGAAGAGTGAAGACCCAAATAATGAAAATCAGAAAAGAAAAGGGAGACATTACAACTGACACCACAGAAATCTGAAGAATCATCGGGTATTATTATAAACTATAAACTATATGCCAATAAATATGTAAACCTGGAGGAAATGGATAAATTTCCAGACAAATATAAACTTCCAAGACTGAACCAAGAAGAAATAGAAAACTTGAACAGACCAATAACAAGCAAAGAGATTGAGGCAGTAATCAGCAATCTTTCAACAAAGAAAAGCCCAGGATCAGATGACATTACAGCTGAATTTTATCAGACCGTTAAACAAGAATTAATACCATTTGTCTCCAAACATTTCCAAAAAGTTGAAACAAGAGACATTCTCCCAAACTCATTGTTTGAGGCCAGCATAATCCTGATACAAAACCAGACAAAAATACAACAAAAAAAGAAAACTACAGGCCAATATCATTGATTAATATAGACGCTAAAATCCTCAACAAAATATTAGCAATCAGAATACATCAAAAGTATTATACACCATGATCAACTGGGATTAATCCCAGGGATCCAAGGATGGTTCAACATATGCAAATCAATAAATACGATACACCATATCAACAAAATCAAGGACAAAAACCATATGATTATTTCAATAGATGCAGAAAAATTATTTGTCAAAATCTAACATCCCTTCATGGTAAAGAGTCTCAGTAAATTAAGTATAGAAGGAAACTACCTCAACACAATAAAATCCATTTATGACAAACCAATTGCCAATATCATCTTAAATGGGGAAAAGTTGAAAGCCTTTTCCTTAAAAACTGGAACAAGACAAGGATGCCCACTCTCACCCCTCTTATATAACATAGTATTGGAAGTACTAGCCAGAGCAATCAGGCAAGAGTAAGAAATAAAGCACATCCAGATTGGAAAGGATGAAGTCAAACTATCCCTATTTCTAGACAGCATGACCTTATGTACATAGCAAAACCTATAGATGCTACTAAAAAACTCTCAGAGCTGATCAACAATTTCAGTAATGTTGCAGGATACAAAATTAACACCCCCAAGTCTGTAGCATTCTTATACTCCAGTAACTAACTAGCAGAAAAACAAATCATGAAAACAAGCACATTTATAATAGTCACCAAAAAAATAAAGTGCCTAGGAATCAATTTAACCAAGGGGGTGAAAAATCTCTACAATGACAACTACAAATCACTACTGACAGAAATTAAAGAGGACACAAAAATAAGGAAAGACATACCATGTTCTTGGATGGGAAGAATTAACATTGTGAAAATGTCTGTTCCACACAAAGCAATCTACAGATTCAATGAAATCCCCATCAAAATCCCAATGTTATTCTTCACAGAAATAGAAAAAGCAATTCTAACATTCATGTGGAACTTCAACAGACCTCAAATAGACAAAGCAAAAAATAAATTTGGAGGCATAACACTACCCGACTTCAAATTATATTACAAAGCCATAGTAACCAAAACAACATTGTACTGGCATATAAACAGACAATCAGATCAATGGAACAGAGTAGAAAACCCAGGAATCAACCCACAGACTTGCAGCCAACTGATCTTTGACAAAGGCAACAAGAACATGAATTGGGGAAAAGACTGCCTATTCAATAAATGGGGCTGGGAAAATTGGACTTCTATATGTAGAAGAATGAAACTGGACCTGCACCTCTCACTGTATACCAAAATCAACTCAAAATGGGCTAAAGACTTAAATATAAGATCTGAAGCCATAAAATTACTTAAGGAAAATATAGCAGAAACACTTCAGGAAATGGGACTGGACAAAGACTTTATGAATAAGACCCCAAAAGCACAGGCAACAACAAAAAAATAAACAAATGGGACTATATCAAATTAAAAAGCTTCTTCACAGAAAAAGAAACAATCAACAGAACAGAAAGACAACCCCAAAATGGGAGAAAATATTTGCAAACTATATATTCAAAAAGGGATTAATATCCAGAATATATAAAGAACTCAAACAACTATACAGTGAAAAAACAAATAATCCAATTAACAAATGGGCAAAGGAGATGAATAGGCACTTTTAAAAGGAAGACATACAAATGGCTGGCTGGTATATGAAAAAATGCTCAACATCACTAGTGATTAGAGAAATGCAAACCAAAACCACATTGAGATATCATCTATCCCCAGTTAAAATGGCCATTATTGAAAAGAACAAGAACAACAAATGTTGGCAAGGATGTGGGGAAAGGAGAACTCTTCTCACTGTTGGTAGGACTGTAAATTAGCACAGCCATTATAGAAAACAGTATGGAGGTTCCTCAAACAATTACAGATAGAACTACCATATGATCCAGCAATCCCACTATTGGACATACATCCAAAGGAATGGAAATCATCATGTCAAAGTGGTACCTGCACTCCCATGTTCATTGCAGCTCTATTTACAATAGCCAAAACTTGGAACCAACCTAAATGTCCATTGACAGATGACTGGATAAGGAAAATGTGGTATATATACACAACAGGATACTACTCAGCCGTAAAATAGAATGATATTTTGCCATTTGCAGCAACATGGATGAGTCTGGAGAAAATTATATTAAGTGAAATAAGCCAGATAAAGAAAGAGAAATACTGCATGTTCTCACTCATAACTGGGTGCTAAGAAAGAAAGAAAGACCTAAACAATTCCTTGAACTTTCAGAATACTAGAGATGGGGGTGGAGGGTGGGGGGTTGGGGGAGAGAAAGTTTGGGTAAAGGGCATAAAGAAAAATCAAAATTTTTAATAATAATATGCTTATAATAAATAATATAAATAAATAAATAAATCCTGAAAAAATAAATAAAACAGTGAATACTTTTTAATTAAAAAAGAAATGTAATTAAATTCATTGTGCACACAAGTCTGTATGTCTTTATAAAGATGTACATTTAAGAAAATACAAAAATATCAACAGATTGAAATTATTTTATATGTATTTTCAAAAATACTTTCTTTTAAAATTTTTAAAAATTAACTAATGAATTAAAGCACAAAATATAAACTATAATCAATAATTGCAATTTTCTTAATAAAAAATGTGTCTCCACTTTTCTTTCTGAGTCTTCACCAGAGTGTCTTTTAATGTCCATATTTTTACTGAGTATTTTCAAGGCAATCTAGGTTTTTCTCTATTATGCACCTCAAAACTCTTTCAGCCTCTGCAAATTACCCAGTTCCAAAGCCACTTTCATATTTTTAGGCATTTGTTACAGCAGCACCCCACTTCCTGGCACCAAAATCTATAGAAGTGTACTAGGGCTGCTATAACAAAGTACCACAGACTGGGTGGCTTAAACAATAGAAACGTATTGTCTCATAGTTCTGGAGGCTGGAAGTCCAAGATCAAGGTATTAGCAGGATTGACTCCTTCAGAAGGCTGTGAGGGAAAGGTCTGTTCAGGCCTCTCTTCTTGGCTTGTAGGTGGTTATCTTCTCATTGTGACTCTTCACTGTCTCCCCTCTATGTGTGTCTCTGTGTCCAAATTTCCTCCTTTTATGACACCAGTCATATTGGATTAGGGCTCACCCTAATAACCTCATTTTAACCTGATTACCTCTGTAAAGACTCTATCTCCAAATGTCACATTTTGAGGTTCTGTGGGTTAGGACTTCAGCATATGAAATTTAGAGAGACGCAATTCAACCCATAACAGTATATACAGTCATGTGTCACTTAACAATGGGAATACATTCTGAGAAATGTGTTGTGATTTTGTCACTGTGTGAACATCATGGAGTGTACTTAAGCAAACCTGGGTGGTATAGCCTACTACATATCTAGGCTGTATCATACAGTCTATGGCTCCTGGGCTACAAACCTGCACAGCATGTTACTGTACTTAATTCTGTAGGCAATTGTAACATAATGGGAAGTATTTGTGTATCTAAACATATCTAAACACAGAAAAGGTGCAGTAAAAATACAGTATAAAAGACAAAAAATGGAACACCCGTGTAGGGCAGTTACCATGAATGGAGCTTGCAGGACTGGAAGTTGCTCTGGGTGAGTCAGTGAGTGCATGGTGAGTGAGTACAAAGGCCTAGGGCACTACTGCCATCCACTACTGTAGACTTTATAAATACGTAAAAACCACTAAATTTATAAAAATATTTTTCTTTCTTCAAAAATAAATTTATCTTACCTTACCACAACGTTTTTTTACTTTATAAACTTTGTAAATTTTTTTAACCTTTTGACTGTTTTGTAATAACATTTAAAACACAAACATGTTGTATAGCTGTAGAAAAATATTTTCTCTATAGCCTTATTCTACAAGCTTTTTTAAAAATTTTCTTTTCTTTTTCTTTCTTTTTTTTTTTTTTTTTTTTTTTTTTTTTTTTTTAAAA